>NC_060119.1:946941582-947211582 GCF_021461395.2 Schistocerca americana
TATTTACGTACCTTGTGTTCTTAGGTTACTATCTGCCAAATTTCACGTTCGTAATAGCATTAGTTCAGGAGATGAAAGAAGCCAAACTTCGAAATTTTTCGGGCGCCTATTTTTTTGGCCGATCTACCTACAATTTTCTGGCTCAATATGGCTAGTAAAATTCGTTTCATTATTATTCTTAAGAGAACGCATTAAGCTGTACAAGAAGGCCAAATCTGATTTCTGTACAAAAACTATTGCCTGAGATATTACAGCTCTAAAATTCACGCTGGCTCGGCGTGAGTCGTAATCAGCCGAGAAATATTCAGCACAGGGTGGGTTGGGCAGCGCGGGCTGATCCGGTCCCGGCGGCGGCAATGAGGGACAGCAAGCAGCGCAGGTAGCCGGATTACGCAGCAGGCCGCGGTGCCTCAGCACACCATGCAGATGGTACGCCTCCAGCAGTCAACGGGTTACACCTGGTGAAGAAGGATTTGAGACTGAAGCAGTGTTTGGGAACATTGTGCCGGATATGGTTGAGGCATTGCGAATGGTTGGAGGACATAAATGAGATCAAAGACCTAGATCTCACAGAATGGGATTCTGATATTTCATCAATAACATTGGTTCCTGCCAGTGGCGTTGAAGGATACAAATATCTTGCTGGATATCTAGCATGTCAGCGCAGACAGTACAACAGAACACTGGCCATGCCCACTGTCGAGTTAGTGACACTGCCTCAGTATACATCAGATTGATGGCTGGGCATCAGTTCTCGAGGGGTCTGCTTGTATTCTCAGAATTGTGGCTTGATACAGCTAGTAATTTTGAATCAATTTTTGCCCAGATCCATGTATGCAAAAATTTGTTCTGGAAAACCAGTATCTTTGAACCTGTATGCTATACTTACAAAGCGTTTCCCACTGTTCACTCACGAATAAAGAAAAATACGCCAGAACGATAAAATTTATTCGATTACACTGGCGGTCATCAAAAGATGAGGCAAACAAAGCAGAGGCAGCTCACCTTCGCAAAGTAAGGAAGTTTAATTTGTCTTGGTTTTAAAATGTAAATGAACAACATTTGCGGAAATTAAGTTTTATAGGAACGTAGATTAGTGGTAGAAGTGAAGGGCCTCTGTGTTTGTTTGACAACTACCCGGCCAGATTCCAAGACTGGTGATATCAAAGTTTGACTTATTGAGTCCCTCACTACTTCCCAGCCTTGCTGAATGGCAGACATGGTACGTTATATCGCTTATGTTTTCTGTAAATCATATTTCGCAACACTGTGAAAAAGTTCTCGATCTAATGCCCTTTTATATGGGTTAATCTGAACAACTGTATCAACATTCTCCTTGCACTTAAACCGAGCGAGGTGGCGCAGTGGTTAGACACTGGAATCGCATTCGGGAGGACGACGCTTCAATCCCGCGTCCGGCCATCCTGATTTGAGTTTTCCGTGATTTCCCTAAATCGCTCCAGGCGAATGCCGGGATGGTTCCTTTCAAAGGGCACGGCCGACTTCCTTCACCGTCCTTCCCTATTCCGATGAGACCGATGGCCTCGCTGTCTGGTCTCCTTCCCCAAAAACAACCATTTCTCCTTGCACTTGGATAAAAATGCTAAGGTCAATGGTGTGACTAAAATTATAAGTATATGTGCATGTATTTGTGTGCGTGACGGGGGGGGGGGGCAGTTAAATCAGCTAATTTGCATGATTTCTACAAATGAGACACTTGCATTATTTCTTGAGTGAAAACGACGGGATCCACCTATTAGTTGAAGTTCTTTCGAACTTGTAATACACACAAAATGAAAATGAACATTATGTAGGTCTTGTTCTTTGTTAAAACTTTTCTCTGAAATAACTTTAGAAATTATTTGCTCATTTCGAACATTCACTTTGACAGAAAACTTCAAAAACCGGCTATACTTGCACTTACTTCTGGATGTTTGATTCAATAGATGCTTGAATTTTTTGAAGTATGTAGTGATTCGAGAATTTCTGTGTAAATTCTAGAACACTCAGCCTTCTACCGTCTCGAACTCACGATATTCTGGATATGAGTGTGGGATGATAGAATCCTACCTACTGTGTATCACATGTTTCTGTGTGCGGGTTTAAAATCAGTCACAGGAAGGAAGTAGACACAGCGGAAGAAGGCACCGACAAGTACCTGTTGGCAATCCATAGATGTTTTAGTGAGTGTGCAAGGAAGAACCATGGAGTTTATATGCAGCTTTGTGCTTATTGGGTTATTCACTATTGTTATTAAAACAAAGACAGTTGAAAGAGAACTCTTGAAAACTCTTGACATAACCTTGCTATAGGCAAGACTTATTTTCTGATTTATGTTAAGAAAAGTTATGGTATCAAAGCCAACTTTCTATTAACTATAATTTAGTTTGTTTTTGACGTTCGACGGTACGAGGGACTAACCAGAAGTTATATATTTATGTTGAAAGTGAGAGTTTTATTGCATATGAAAGTCAAATACATCGTTAACTGGCGAGAAGCAAAGTTTGTATGCCTACTTATTTCGTAAGTAGAAAGAGTCTAAAAATTCCTGTACCTAGCGTTATTCGACAGAGAAAAAGTCAAGATGGTTTCCAGCAGCAGGCTATCCAGTAAAGAAGAGTGGCTGTAAATTCCAACTAAGTCACCTCATAAAGAAGTGGAAGGTGGTTTTGGGGAATAAACCGAAATAACCCAGATTCACACACACGCTTTAAGCCGAAAATGTTAGAACGTGGCGATCGTGACAGGACCGATAAAACAGGTATTTTAAGTCAAAAACGAGAAAAGAAGCTGTTACTTGTTGCCATGATAACCAAACTTGATAAAACAAGGTAATTACTCCGAGAAATTGGAATATGCTCAAGTATCCAATGGAGCAAAATTTAAATCGAAAAACGGTGAAAAAATAAAAAGTCACATCGATAAAAACAGCAAAGAAGATTTCGACGTATTTCTCTAAGAAGAAGTATGCATAGAACGCTTCAACCAAGAAGATCCAGTGTGGGGAGTATACAGCTCTAACACACATTACAGGGACGCAGACGCGGAAACCAACCTACAACCAACGCTGCCGGCTCCATCTACTGTTCACCAGTGCTGACCTGCCTCCACATCCACTCACCTACACAACATGAATTCTATGCCGGGTGAACGTGAAATAAAACTTGATTACTTTAGTACGAATTTGTAGAAGATACTGTTGAGTGAACTTTTATTGTGTAATTAACATATTTAAAGTTAGTTTTAAATGCTTGCAAGAGCTAACGCATATAAAAGTATGGGAAAGATACAGCAGGTTCGGGAAACTCAAGACCCAGCTATGGCCATGAAAATTAGCAAAGACGTGCCTGACTGGACTGAGTTGATAAATTTAATCAAAGCTCAGAGTCTTCATTTAAACTCCTTAAATTCTCAATTAAATGCTCAGAGTGCCACTCCAAGTAAAGAACTAGACTTAGTAAATTCTCAATTAAATACCGAGAGTGAAGCTTTAAATGCTAAGAGTGAAACTCTAAATATTCAGAAGACAAATTTAGGTTTGTTAAACGCGAAAGTCGTCTCTCAAAGCAAAGAATTTAATAATCTATGCTAAGGCATGTGTGCTTTGTAGACTGAGTTCGACACAATAAATCATAAAGTAGAGAATATAAAAGCAGATTTAAAGAAATTGACCAATTCTTTGACCACTCATATAAATAATATGTTTACTGACCTTAGTCAGAAACAGAGTAACACTTTCCAAGATTTATCGAAAAGGTTAAAACTTAACATTAAGAGCAAATGTAATACTGTAGAATCCGAACTTACTGAAAAGTTAGGATCTTTTGAAAACGTGTACAATATTAGTGAGGTAAGTTATGGGTTGTATACTTTGCAAGAGAGTGTAGATAAGCAGAATGAGTTAATGCCAATCATTCAATCGCAAATTACAGGTGTCAATACACAAGTAGATAATGTAGAAAGAAATTACAAAGAGAAAATAGCTAACTCTGATGTTATAAATGTAATTTTTTTGGAGGAACAATTTGGAGAAATTATAGATCGAAAGTTTACCGAGAGAATAACATCTGGAAGCAGCACGGGATTAGCTGAGCGGTCTAAGTCGCTGCAGTCATGGACTGTGTGGCTGATCCTGGCGGAGGTTCGAGTCCTCCTTCGGGCATGGTTGCGTGTGTTTGTCCTTAGGACAATTTAGGTTAAGTAGTGTGTAAGCTTAGGGACTGATGACCTTAGCAGTTATGTCCCATAAGATTTTCACACACATTTTTGAACATCTGGAAACGTATCGCCTATTCCCTCATCCGAACTTAGTGATACCAGGTATGGACAACCTGTGAAGAGTATTTAAGCTTATCCAAGATAAAATAGAAAAAAGGGTAACTTCACCTAATTGTATTAACTGGTGAAGCGATGACTGATTTGCAATGGGGAGCTAGTTCAAGGTCATCTAGACAATTCCCTAAATTTAACCATTTCTTAAAAAGATTTCACCAAGCTTTACCAAAAAATTGGGAAGATCCCAAGAAGATCAAATTTGCTTTTGGATACCTTCTAATGGAAGCCTCAGAATGGGGAACAGTAAATACTGAGAATTTTTCCCCTTGGGGAGACTTTCAAAAGAAATTTAAAGAGAAGTACTGGTCTGCCTGTGCTCAAGAAAAGGTAATATCAGTTCTATGGGACCGAAAATATTATTATAATACTTGTAGTACTACAAGGAAAGATTTAGATTGTCCTTAAACGAGTGAAAAGTATTTAAAGAAGCCGATTGAAGCAGAAGGATTAGTACATATTTTAATTAGACGATTTCCAATCTATGCAAGAAAAGACATCTTGTGTAGTGGTTGGAAAAATATGCAAGAGTTATTGTCTTTTGTTGACACACTTGATGCAATAAATAAGGACCGCAACGAAACCTTACACCAAAGTGAAAGTTCGAACTTAGCGGAAATAATTTTAAAAAGCATGAGGCAAACTTAGAAAACGTACACCAGACAGTAAGAAAACTTGTAACAGCAATTATCAAAAGAAACACCCACCTTCAAATTTAGATCCGGTATCTTCTCAAGAATTTGTACTGAGTAACCATAAAACACAAAATTGGAATGTAGTATCTCGTTTTGGTAGCCAACTCATAATTGGTAGTAATGAGGAAAAAGTTGTTCGACCTGGATCGAGGGCTGGGGCCTTATTCCATATACGTCTGTTAACTTTGCACACAAAATATCCACAAAGCAATGGTTGCTGCCTGAAGAACCAAGCTTAGCTACTAATAACCCACAACCTATAATAGTAGGGCCAGTGGAAACTTCCAAGGTCAACATATTTATAGATTCAGGGAGTGAGGTATCACTCATCTCACACGCATTTTTTAACTCGATACAGAATAAACAGCACATACCGTTATTGTCACTGACTGGAATATACATATTCAGGATAATGGGAACAAAAAGGAAACTTGTAAAATACGAATCTCAAGTGAACTGTAGTATTTGACACACATTATTTCATCAAACGCTATTAATAAGAGAATATTAATATATATGTACTGTTTGGTTTAGATTGGTTGTTAGAGTTTTAAAAAAAAATGTTCAGATGTGTGTGAAATCTTATGGGACTTAACTGCTAAGGTCATCAGTCCCTAAGCTTACACACTACTTAACCTAAATTACCTAAGGACAAACACACATACCCATGCCCGAGGGAGGACTCGATCCTCCACCAGGACCAGCCGCACAGTCCCTATGACCGCTCAGCTAATCCCATGCAGCTCGGAGTTTAAAGCCATCTTAAACTTCGACGAACATCTTCTTTGTTACGGTGGCAGTAGATACTGGATATCATTTGTAACAAATAGCCACATTGAGGAACAAACAACTGAGTGTCAGTGTCTACGATTAACAGCTACAGCACAAATATCAACAAAAATCGATAATGTGGATCAAGTATCACATCAGACTTGTATACAAGACAAAGTTAATGAAACCCTAATATTGTCACGTAGAGGAGGGAGAGAGTAGATGAATGACGAACACTAACTTCACGTAACGAAGGTTTATTCAGCACTTGCATGTACAAGAGCGCAGAGAGAACTGCCTCCGGCCAGAACACATACAGTATATATACAGCTACAGAACATTCCAGTACAATGATTCTTGCCATTTGTGGATACTTCTAGAATGTATTCAAACCGAATATAGAAATTAAAACTGTACAGTCTAGGTGAGTTTTGAAGTCACGACCTTCGATGCAACATTTAGTATCATATCCACTACTCCACCGTGCTACTCAGCTTCTTCTGTGACATTGCTCCCTCCTTAAGAGAACAGCGTCTCGGTGTTTCGTCCTCCTAGTCCGGGGACGAGTCATCGTTGCTGCCTCCTCTGACTCCAGATGGCTGATGTTCGCTCTGGCGGTGATCTTCTTTGAACTTCCCTTGCCACAATTCACCGAATCCGTTCTTAAACGAAACGACAGAGGCTGGGATGAACAAATTATTCTTCAGTGGTATGCTTCTCTTACATTCCACTACAAGATCCATGGGTTGATGCATGGCATGACACGACAGCTACCTTTCTAGCGCTGACTGCAGGAATGATCACTTCATCCAACACACCTAGTCTTCACACACTCGGGTGTGCATATTCAATGCATTGCCATTAGGACTTAATATCTCCGTGTCCATATTTATAAGTGCATTAGATGAAGGAATAAGGAGAGACTTATTGAAGGATTTGATAATAAACATAGACGATACGTTTAATAATATCAGCTACTTGGGAGGACCATTGTCTAATTTTGTGCAAGACTCTGAAAAAATTAAAAAAAGGAATAACAGTGAAGCTGTTTAAATCGTTATTCGGGCGACAATAACTTAAGTTCTTGGGTCATATTGCAGGGGTATTGGGAATCAGATCGGACCCAGAACACTTAAAAGCTGTCAAAGAATGTCAGCACCCCAGAAATGTAAGACAATTAAATGGATTTATAAGTATGGCTGGATACTATCGATGGTACGTACGAGGGCAAGAGTTTAATGACCCAAGAATTTTAAGTTTATTAAGAAAGGGAGAACTGTGGACTTGAGATCAAGTGTTTGAAAACTTGCTTGTTGAGTCATCCATATTTCATCATCCAGTAATGGGCAAACCGTTTAAATTTTCGACAGATGGATCTGATTTCGGTGTTGCTGCCGAACTTTTCCAAGGGGAATGGGATCCAAGTAATGTAGAACACAGAACCATAGTTTTTGCTAGCCGTAGCCTAAATAAGCATGAACTAAATTACACAGCTACCGAAAAGGAACTATTGCCGATTGTGTGGAGTATTCAAAAGGTTCAAACACTAGTATGTGGATTACAAATCCATATTTATACAGATCATCAAGCTTTATCCTTTCCGATGAGTAGTTGTTAACTATACAGTAGATTGATGTGATGGATGCTTTTCCTACAGAAATACGATATTAAGATACGATACGTAAATGGTTCCAAAAATATTGAACCTGCTGCTTTATCAAGGCTACCCATAGGAATGGAAGAAATGAAACATATGGAACAGCACGCAGTTATTTTTGCCATTAATTTTATGGCAGCAGAATATCAGAAAATCATTGTAAAGGAAGTGGCTCAAAGAACAACAGGGAATATCCATCATGATCCCTATTTTACAGAAATATTTTCTATGTGTATCGAGAACTCGTTACCTCCTAATCAGTTAGGAAAATAGAAAATTATAGATCATAACTTGTTTTGGAGAGACAGCATAACATCACAGCCTTGGCGCTTATGTATTCCAAAGGTAATGGAAGAGGGACTTGTGTGGTGCGTTCACACAGGATTGGACACTTTGGGATCAGAAAATGTAAATCCCATATGAATAAGTTTTATTATTTCAAGAAACTAGGTCATAAAATAGCATCTTTGATTAGAACCTGTGAAACTTGCCAGAAAGTAAAAGAGAATTATATTCGTGTGAAATACAAAATGTGTCGTATTATTCCTAAGACATTACACGACCTCACAGCGGCGGATTATTTTGGACCAATTCCACAAGGAAAGGGAGGAGTATCATATATTTTGGTTATCGTAGAATGCTGGTCAAAATATGTTAGACTATATCCCATTAAAAGAGCAAATACACAGACTGTTATAAACTGTTTACAACAGTACTTTCTAGAAGTAGGTAAACAAAAACGGTTTGTTGCAGATAACAGACCACAATTTGTGAGTAACGAATTTAGAGAATTCCTAAAGTGGGAACGTATTCGACAAGTGTTAATATCCAATTATAACCCATCAACGAGTAATGAAGGAAATTGGAAAATTATGTCTTACTTACTGCCATGAAAAACATACTTCGTGAGCAACGAAAATTAAGGACTTTGAACTTATCCTAAATGAATTACACCATTTATCGACTGGGTTAACACCTGTAGAAGTTATAGGGTAACATTTTATAGAACCTCTAATTAAGTGTTTTAATTGGTCTGAACAAGCTAGTGTTAATTACAAAGTAAATCAGGAAACAGTTTCTAAGAATTTAATTGAAAAGGCGCTACAAAGAGTAAGCAAGCATAACAAAAAGGCTGTGGAACCTCAGTACCAAGTCGATGACCTGGTTCTTACAAAGCAACATCTTCACAGCTCTACTTTGAAAAAAGATAATCATAAGTTTATCCAAAAATATGAGGGACCATTCCAGGCGCAAACAGTGATCCATCCTAAGGTGTTATTTTTAGTAGATGCTACAACTGGATTAGAGAAGGGGAAATACAATGTAAAGGAGGTAAAATTATATACCCCGCAGGGACGTTAACATTCTGAGTTAATGGGCAGATTAACGACTTTCAGATACCGAGTTGTCTTCGGTGTTTGTTCCAAAATAGTTTTCCTGCATCAAATTACTTTAAAATCTAGAACTATCCCGTAATCTTATTGCTTAGAAAACCGGATATGACTATAAAATAGAGAACAACTTAAGAGAATCACAGAAAAATGTGATTTCTAGACGAAGTAAACTCAATAGAGTATTATATTTGTGGAAAATATAATATGATGTGGCTATATGAACAACTGTTATACCGTAGTGTATAGATTTTCTATTTTGTATAGAGTATTTTATACCTTTTATGAGATGTGATATAGATGGGAGCGTTTGTAAAAATTTTGAAGAGGGTGGGTATTGTAACTAAAGGCATGATTTAGAAGAACAGATAAATCATGACTAACACAAAACACACATCACACCTTTCAAACAATCCTCACCAACAAGTGCGCCTGATTTTTCATCATTTGCCATCTCCATAGGGTTGCTAGGATTTCCTTCAGGGATCTCAAAAGGTGAAAGAGGGACAAGTTTGTTCTGTAGGGGACAGTTTAACACCAGACCTCCTCCGGTGTCTCATTCAAGTGCCTGAGGGGTAGGGATCCTACGAAAGGGGGGTTGGAAGGGTTTCCTGTCTTTGGGGCTATCTGCATTCTCTTCTTTGATTCTAGCATCCATATCTATTTTTTCTTTTCTTACTTCTCACTTGAGGACCTATTTTTTCCCTCTTTCCATATTCTCAAACCTCTATCACGGAAGTCCTTCCTTATTTCCGTGTTTACTAGGAACCTAAATCTTATCTTTAGATAAGAAGGCCGAAAGATATGACTACACGAACACACATCCGCATATACGCAAATATACACTTCTACACAAAGACAAAGCCTGTCACGATGTGAGAACTGCAAGTTGTTGTAGGGGAAAATATGTGTACATATTGAAATATGCGCACATATATAGGAAGTTATGATGGTTCTACATCGAATGTACGTAAGAAGAGATGCACATAAACAAACAACAGTGACAGTTCGAAACAGAGATTAGAACAGGGACAATGAACTGATGCGCAAAGAGAGACAAAAGCATGTATGTTTTTGGAACGAAAATGCTACATAACGAACAACAATAAAGTAGTAATGAGTAATGGATAAATAAGAAAGAGGCGTGAGCAAAGAAAGAAAACGATAGTAGGAGAGGAATTAGTCATGTTGATCATTAAGAAACGTCAGTGCAATAAATACTCCGATGAACTGAAGGATAGTGGGACGTAAATAGTATATGTAGACATAGCATCTATTGAAAATATAGAAGTTGATAAGTAGATGAGGACTCTAGGGAGTAAATGATATATTAAAGAATGAATGGAAAGCTTAAGATAGATTTATATCTTTACCAGAAGATACTTAATTATGGTATACATAGAAATGTATACTAGGATAATGAACCATGAGGCCTACTCAGAAAGGATAACAGGGGGGATATCAGGCATTCACTAAGTATAAAGGGCAGGCATACCTATGTGGAGATAGGACGATCTGTGGCTTAAAAATATGGGGATGTTTTGTAAGGGGCTTACCTACCAGAATGGAAAGAAGAAGTGCTCTCATAAGGCCAACCCACAAGCAAGGAATAGGTGCTGATCCTAGGAGAAGGGGACAGTATTGTAACAAAAGTCACAAATTTTGTAGGGATTATTCTGAGAAGTGTGAATTCTATGAACGCCTAGCATTATTATGTTTTGTGGAAATAAACGTGTGTCAAAAGAACACTTTCATTTCGTCCAGAGTTCCTCCAAGCTACAAATAATGAAAATAGTACATACTAGAAAAAAGGTAGTACAAAAGATAAGGATAGAAAATAGATTACTCATGTGTCATAAACACCTGAATCTTACGATTGAAAAAAAAAGGAAATAAAGAAACGAAAAAGAGTCCTTACAAGTCTTCAATATTAGTGAAGCTGACTAAAACCACACATAAATGCTCATGTCTTAATATCAAAGTAAAGTAAGAAAAGAGAATAGAAACAATAAGCGGAAGATTGTTCTAGAGAGGACAGAGAATTGTTACTGAAAGGAAAGATATGTATGTACACATATGTAAGAAATGTACGCTGTTAAAATATGAAATGTTATTATGAGTGATATTATTTGCATAATAATTATGTATAAAATATCATATGTTCTATCTGACAGGGGGGGGGGGGGAGGTGATACATAGTAATTCGAAAATTTCTGTGTAAATTCTAGAACCACTCAGCCTTCTACCGTCTTCAATACACGATATTCTGGATATGAGTGTGGGATGGTAGAATTCTACCCACTGTGCATCATATGTTTGTGTGTGCAGGTTTAAAATGAGTCTTGGGAAAAAATTAGACGTGGGTGACAAATGGCGCCAACAAGTACCTGTTGGGCAATCCATGCATATTGTCATGTAAATACTTTTCCTAAGTCGTTATCCAAGTAGTATCCATGTTATCCCTTTGTACGAACTGAGATAATCAGAAAACGAACTGAAAATGAAGTGAACATTAATTTATTAGATTATCAAAATATAATTTTTGCAACTTTTGGATAATTATGTAATAATGAAATCTTTGGCTATAGTATGAAATATGTCAGAAATACAATGATGCAAAAGCCAGTATTAATTCATTTGCTAAAAATAGCAAATTTTGTAGTAAAATCTTTGCATAACTTGGACACTGAATTTCATTGTCAAAGCACAGTTCTAATTTATAGCTACTGGCATAATTTATAACTTTTATTACAAAGAAATATCATAGTAACTGCTAGGTAAATGACAGTCGTTATCAATGAGTAAATTTAAACAATCTGCCTGCTTGGTACAAATACGACTGTTAGTATTACAGTGAGTAACATAACAAAACGTTTCTGTCCACAGCCAGGAAGCAATCTTATGTTAATTGATCTTTGAAAACTAATATATATGTTGTATGTGTTTACTATTTGATTATTACCTGACTATTGTGACATGTGTAATGTGAAGTCATTGACAGTGTGTGTTAGGTACTGTTCCTACATCATGATGCCAATAACTATTCTTCCATAAGATTGCTTACAGGTATATTATTTTTGTTCCAGTGAGAAACTGGCGAGTGTTGGTTATCTTCATTAATGTCATACTTTGGAAAACTTTTTCCAAATTTTCTACTAACTACTGTTCATTACAAATTAGTTCACATAATAAAAATATATAAAGTTAACTGAACTATGCTCCTAATTGTCATTTCTTAAGTACTGAGCAGTGACGATTCGGTTATAGCTTCATCTATTTGTTTCAGTTTTGCATTATTCTTCAGAGTAGACGCCTTTTTCCCACAAATTAGGGACTTTAGGTTCACAGTCATATAGAAATGCCTAATTAGAAGGAGAGGTAGGAGGGTTCTACATGGCGACCATGACAGGACAATGTATTATTACGACTGTCCTATGCCCTGGTTATTCTCAATGAATAACAGTGAGAAAATTTTAGTTACATCAATGCAGGCAGAATAAGGGTTACGACCTACTGATGTGAGCATAGATATGTTCGGGAGTTTTTCAGATATTGACGACAAACTAAAAAAACTGGAGGAATGCAATGTGTAAATAATGCAAAGGTGAAGTAAGAAATATTTGATGACAGTAGTGATAATTTGGAAATGAATGATACAGGATATAAAAGTGATGTAAAAGTATCAGAGATGAAAACGAAACAGACAATGGAACAAGGTAGTAATTTGCTGCTATTTAGTATGAATGCTTTAATGCAAATGATTATAAAAATGAGTGAGCAAACAAGCGGCGAGATTACCTCTGTGAAAAGTGAAATTATGAATTCAATAAGCAGTGTGATTAAATCCATGACGAAGACCGTAAGTACTGAGATAAGTTCTGTAACAGAGGAAATAACTGCTGTGAGAGGTGAAACAGAAATTTCAAACAAAATCTTGCGAAAATAAATAATGACTCAGATAATAAATTTAGTAATGCCAGGAAAGATATGATATAACTTTTTACGAACGTCAAAGACAACATGTAACAACAATTGGGCGACTTTGTAGATGAAAGACTCGAAAATCAACTGAAACATGATGTTGTTGTGAGAACAGACGATATCAATGAAAATGTTAACAAAAACGCAAATCGCGAAATGGCAACAGTCCATTCTGACTTTAAAAATTTGGTGGATTCTTTGAACGGCTAAATTTAAGTACAGTCCTGGAAATGGAAAAAAGAACACATTGACACCGGTGTGTCAGACCCACCATACTTGCTCCGGACACTGCGAGAGGGCTGTACAAGCAATGATCACACGCACGGCACAGCGGACACACCAGGAACCGCGGTGTTGACCGTCGAATGGCGCTAGCTGCGCAGCATTTGTGCACCGCCGCCGTCAGTGTCAGCCAGTTTGCCGTGGCATACGGAGCTCCATCGCAATCTTTAACACTGGTAGCATGCCGCGACAGCGTGGACGTGAACCGTATGTGCAGTTGACGGACTTTGAGCGAGGGCGTATAGTGGGCATGCGGGAGGCTGGGTGGACGTACCGCCGAATTGCTCAACACGTGGGGCGTGAGGTCTCCACAGTACATCGATGTTGTCGCCAGTGGTCGGCGGAAGGTGCACGTGCCCGTCGACCTGGGACCGGACCGCAGCGACCCACGGATGCACGCCAAGACCGTAGGATCCTACGCAGTGCCGTAGGAGACCGCACCGCCACTTCCCAGCAAATTAGGGACACTGTTGCTCCTGGGGTATCGGCGAGGACCATTCGCAACCGTCTCCATGAAGCTGGGCTACGGTCCCGCACACCGTTAGGCCGTCTTCCGCTCACGCCCCAACATCGTGCAGCCCGCCTCCAGTGGTGTCGCGACAGGCGTGAATGGAGGGACGAATGGAGACGTGTCGTCTTCAGCGATAAGAGTCGCTTCTGCCTTGGTGCCAATGATGGTCGTATGCGTGTTTGGCGCCGTGCAGGTGAGCGCCACAATCAGGACTGCATACGACCGAGGCACACAGGGCCAACACCCGGCATCATGGTGTGGGGAGCGATCTCCTACACTGGCCGTACACCACTGGTGATCGTCGAGGGGACACTGAATAGTGCACGGTACATCCAAACCGTCATCGAACCCATCGTTCTACCATTCCTAGACCGGCAAGGGAACTTGCTGTTCCAACAGGACAATGCAAGTCCGCATGTATCCCGTGCCAACCAACGTGCTCTAGAAGGTGTAAGTCAACTACCCTGGCCAGCAAGATCTCCGGATCTGTTCCCCATTGAGCATGTTTGGGACTGGATGAAGCATCGTCTCACGCGGTCTGCACGTCCAGCACGAACGCTGGTCCAACTGAGGCGCCAGGTGGAAATGGCATGGCAAGCCGTTCCACAGGACTACATCCAGCATCTCTACGATCGTCTCCATGGGAGAATAGCAGCCTGCATTGCTGCGAAAGGTGGATATACACTGTACTAGTGCCGACATTGTGCATGCTCTGTTGCCTGTGTCTATGTGCCTGTGGTTCTGTCAGTGTGATCATGTGATGTATCTGACCCCAGGAATGTGTCAATAAAGTTTCCCCTTCCTGGGACAATGAATTCAAGGTGTTCTTATTTCAAATTCCAGGAGTGTATTAAGGTCAAAGTACAGGCACTGGAAACAGATATTAATGATAAGTTTTCTGAAATAAAAGAAAAGATGTGAGTGAGATAAATGAGTGTGTTAAAAATTTGGTGAACACAAGAAATCTAAGCGCCACTTCCATTGTAGGAGGGACATGCCAGAGCCAAATAAGCAGTGAGACTGATAAATCTTATCCAAAAGTTGGTAGTAGTGCTGTTGTGTTGATGGACAAATGTAAATCGTTAATTCCATAAGAATTGTCAGAAGAAATTCGTGTCTGGAATGCCAGTACACGACTGAGTGGTGACGCAGACAGCTCGGCAGTTGGCGACCTGAGCGGGTGGGAAACGTTTGACGAATTCTTAAAACGATTTGAAGACGAATACTGGTCAACCAGTAAACAGGAGGAAGTAATTATGGAATTTATGTATGCTCTTCCGTACTGTGCCGGCTAGACTCAAAGATGAAAAGTTATTGCGAGGATATGTGTCAAATTAAATCGGGTGATGCTGAGGGGATTAGATTAGGAAATGAGACACTTAAAGTAGCAAAGGAGTTTAGCTATTTAGGGAGCAAAATAACTGAGGATGGTCGAAGTAGAGAGGATATAAAATGTAGACTGGCAATGGCAAGGAAATCGTTTCTGAAGAAGAGAAATTTGTTAACATCGAGTATAGATTTAAGTGTCAGGAAGTCGCTTCTGAAAGTATTTGTATGGAGTGTAGCCGTGTATGGAAGTGAAACATGGATGATAACCAGTTTGGACAAGAAAAGAATAGAAGCTTTCGAAATGTGGTGTTACAGAAGAATGCTGAAGATAAGGTGGGTAGATCACGTAACTAATGAGGAGGTATTGAATATGATTGGGGAGAAGAGAAGTTTGTGGCACAACTTGACTAGAAGAAGGGATCGGTTGGTAGGACATGTTTTGAGGCATCAAGGGATCACAAATTTAGCATTGGAGGGCAGCGTGGAGGGTAAAAATCGTAGAGGGAGACCAAGAGATGAATACACTAAGCAGATTCAGAAGGATGTAGGTTGCAGTAGGTACTGGGAGATGAAGAAGCTTGCACAGGATAGAGTAGCATGGAGAGCTGCATCAAACCAGTCTCAGGACTGAAGACCACAACACATGTGTAAAAAGATCTATGATTTAAAAGGAGACATAACCGAAAAGAGAATGCTAGAGAACGTTGTGAGAACGGACAATATCAATGAAAATGTCGACAAAAACGCAAATCGCGAAATAGCAACAGTCCATTCTGACTTTAAAAATTCGGTGGATTCTTTGAACGGCCAAATTGTAAGTATTAAGGTCAAAGTTCAGGCGCTGGAAACAGATGTTAATGATAAGTTTTCTGAAATAAAATAAAAGATGTGGGTGAGAGTTGTACCATCGCATTTTAGTACGTGAATAGTGTAAATTCGCATAGTCGTCAGTCAACTGTTTTAAGTTTTGAACGGCCAGTGTCGGTTGGTCACAGCCAGTGAGCATCCTTCCATCGTTGGATAAGCAGCAGCCAGCAGCAAGTCGTACTCTGAGCTTACTTTTTTGTTTTATGGTTTGATTCTTAATTTCTTTGTGTGTTTTTGGGTACTTACGTAGTTTAATTCATAAATTTCGGGTGTATTATAGTATTTGAGAGCTGTAACATCGCGTTTTAGTACCCATATAGTGTAAATTCGCCCAGTCATCAGTCATATGTTTGTTTTAACGGCTTGTGAGATAAAAGAAAGGAAAAAAATTGTTAGGATGGATAGGGACTTCGCGTGTTGTGTACGGATTCAGGGGGAATTGGCCACCGTCCGTAAACAGCTGGAAGCTGCGTTGGTAGTGGTCCACAGGCTCCAGGCTATTGCCTTGGGCCGCGGTGACATTGGGACACCCGAGGCGATCGCTTTGGCGCCTCTGAAACATGTTGCATCGCCTGGGATCTCTGATTTCACTATGACCAATTTTTGTATTGGTAAACAGAGATCACAGCTGGAGTTAAGTGCGGTATGCCACAAGGCTCAGTATTAGGACCAATGCTATTTATCCTAATGACAAACGATCTACCATCTTACATAAATACTCACTCCATTCTCTATGCAGATGATACCACTTTTTTCAATATCAGCTCAGACACGGATATACTCCAAACTGTGGCAAATGACACAATATCACAGGCTGGTTTCGCGCTAATGGGTTCCTGCTTAATGAAAGTAAAACTCAAAAGGTTGTATTTAATTTCGGAGATCTACCAGTAGAAGACTTCATGAATAGTGTTATGAAATATTGGTTTACCAACAGCTGTTACTTGTGTTAAAAATAGATATGTTTTCTAGATTATGCCTCACAGGAAGTTAATGCCTTTTGCAGTCTTCTCAGTTAATTATAAAACAACTTCTTAGAAGAAGCAGCCTTTGTTATACATTTAAGTGGTGGTTGTTTGGCTAATCTTGTATATTAATAATGGTTTCTATGATCATACAACTGAATTTTGATCATGCAAAAAAGGCTCTAAAGGATCATGAAAGAAACCTCCAAGGGCATCATAAAATTCTTTAAGAAACTTCCTGTGTTCATTCTACCACAGTCAAATTAGTAAGAATACTTTTGTGTTGTGCCTAAATAATGATATGCAGTGTCCCCGCCAAAATTTATATATATTTAAGAAGAATGGCTAAATGACATGACTTCACAAACAACAAGGCAGTTTGCTACGGAGTTCACAGCTGTCTCAGCAGGAAGAAAGAAGAGTAAATGACAAGCTGTGTTACAAAGAGTGTCATCTTAAACCTTTCACATTATTTCCACTTTCTTGACAATTTAACTATGCACACTTCTCAGCTGAATGGAATATTTCATTTTGTACATGAATCCAGTTCATGTGGACTTTCGACTCATATGGCTGTGACTGTTCAGTTTCTGATAATTTTACTAAAAATTTTCAAATGACAGAACACTATGAAGCTCTTCATAAAGCATTACTGTAGCCATTGTTACTGTGAGAGCATATCAAAATTTGTTCTGCACCCTTCCAGTATCATGGTACCTCATTTATTTGCACCACATAATGCAAAGTCATTGTAGATTTGATTCAGATGTTCAGATGATGAGAGATGTAAGATATTTATTGTGCTACCAAGAATTGATTTAGAAATTGTCTCCAGAACACACTTGTTTTACTACTGCTTTGCATCTGGTATCCTGTAAATTATGATAAAATAGGATACACTACTGTCTGGCAAGATCACCAGATGTAAAATGACTACAGTAACAGCTATGTTACATTAACTGTGATTAGGAAGACATGCTACTGTTTACCTTTCAGATAATAGTGAAAGAAAATCGTTTCTGCTGTCATCGGTAAAGTAAATACCAGTCTGACTTCCTATTGAGATAAAGCCATGTGTTATTTAAACTTGTTGTTGATGCTGTGATACATACATGTTCTGCATTTTGAAAATTCCAGTAACACTTCAAATTAAAATAAATGAGACATTGGTAACAACTGCATATATGGTTCCAAACTTCTTAAATAGGTGCAGCACTTTGTTTCTATTACTGGCAGATAACAATGCAATTGAACATCTGAGACCACTCCCAGCAAATAACTTCAGTAAAATGGAAATGGCATTCAGTTCTCCCTAAGAAGTAGCATCCATCATAAAATCCTTAAACTCAAAGTATTGCAGTGAAATTATTCAAAGAGTGTTCCTGTGAGTTGAGTTGCGCCTCAAGTTGTTTGTGTAATCAATCTCTTATCAGTGGAACATTTCGAGACTGGCTACTGGTATTTTCTGTGACCTATCAAAAGCCTTTGACTCTCAATCACTACTTTCTCTCAAGAGAATCAGAATATTGTGATGTCATTGGCAGTGCTGCAAAATGGTTAGAGTCTGACCTAACTAACAGGAAACAATGGCTATCATTGCAAGTACATGCAGAGTAAGCACATAGTCTTCATCTGAAGTAATTACATGTGATGCTCCTCAAGGCCCCATCTTGAATCTGTTGTTTATTCCTGTCAACAGTAATGACCTCTTGTCTGTTAAATTGCCAGTTGCTAAGTTTGTTTTGTTGGCATATGACACAAACATTGCAATAAATAGCAAGTCAAGCACAGATTTAGAAATGGCTACTAATCAAATTTTCACTGACATTAATTAATAAATGGTTTAAAAGTATTTCACTGTCATTAAACTTTGAAAAGACACACTATATGCAGATAAGACCTTGTAAGAGATTTGTCTCCAGCATGTGTATAATGTATGAAGATAAGTAAATAGAAGTGGTTGACAGTGTTAAATTTCTGGGGTTACAACTCAATAATAAATTTAGTTAGGAAGGGGGTGTGCCACAAAATTGCTGAAGCACCTAAACAAGTTTGTATCTGCAATGTGAATGATGTCAGATGTAGGAGATACAAATAGAAAAAAACTTGCATACTTCGTTTGCTTTCATATTTTGAGGTACCTCGTGAAACTGAGCAAAAGTTTTTAGACTGCAGAAGATGTAATAAGATTAGATTAGATTTACTTTGTCTTAGAAGCTAGATTAAGGAAAGGCAAACCTACGTTTCTAGCATTTGTAGACTTAGAGAAACCTTTTGACAATGTTGACTGGAATACTCGCTTTCAAATTCTGAAGGTAGCAGGGGTAAAATACAGGGAGCAAAAGGCTATTTACAATTTGTACAGAAATCAGATGTCAGTTATAAGGGTTGAGGGACATGAAAGGGAAGCAGTGGTTGGGAAGGGAGTGAGACAGGATTGTAGCCTCTCCCCAATGTTATTCAATCTGTATATTGAGCAAGCAGTGAAGGAAACAAAAGAAAAATTCGGAGTAGGTATTAAAATCCATGGAGAAGAAACAAAAACTTTGAGGTTCGCCGATGACATTGTAATTCTGTAAGAGACAGCAAAGGACTTGGAAGAGCAGTTGAACGGAATGGATAGTGTCTTGAAAGGAGGATATAAGATGAACATCAACAAAAGCAAAACGAGGATAATGGAATGTAGTCGAATTAATTCGGGTGATGTTGAGGGAATTAGATTAGGAAAGTAGTAAAGGAGTTTTGCTATTTGGGAAGCAAAATAACTAACGATGGTCGAAGTAGAAAGGATATAAAATGTAGACTAGCAATGGCAAGGAAGGCGTTTCTGAAGAAGAGAAATTTGTTAACATGGAGTATAGATTTAAGTGTCAGGAAGTCATTTCTGAAAGTATTTGTCTGGAGTGTAGCCATGTATGGAAGTGAAATGTGGACGATAAATAGTTTGGACAAGAAGAGAATAGAAGCTTTCGAAATGTGGTGCTACAGAAGAATGCTGAAGATGAGTTGGGTAGATCACATAACTAATGAGGAGGTATTGAATAGGATTTAGGAGAAGAGAAGTTTGTGGCCCTTGACTAGAAGAAGGGACCGGTTGGTAGGACATGTTCTGAGGCATCAAGGGACCACCAATTTAGTACTGGAGGGCAGTGTGGAGGGTAAAAATCATAGAGGTAGACCAAGAGATGAATACACTAAGCAGATTCAGAAGGATGGAGGTTGCAGTAGGTACTGGAAGATGAAGAAGCTTACACAGGATAGAGTAGCATGGAGAGCTGCATCAAACCAGTCTCAGGACTGAAGACCACAACAACAACAACAACAACATAGATTTACTCTCATTCCAATTGATCCATAGTGAGGAGGCCCTTCAGGATGTAGAACAGATCAGAAAAACAGTAATACATAACAAATATTTACAACCACAGGTCCCAAGTGGAATGATCAACATATTTTTGTAATGAACACTATATCAAAGAATCATTTTACAGACACTCATTTACTAAGATTGCATTAATGTATTGAATTTAAAATTAAAATTCTTTTTTATTTATAAGGTAATAAACATATAATAGAACTACTACAATACTTATTTACAGTAAACACATAACTGCACTGAAATAGTGCAGTAGTTAGTTGTCATCAATGGAGTAGGACAAGTTGGCCACCAATAAATCCTTTAGGCTTCTCTTAAACTGAAATTCATTGGTTGTTAAGCTTTTTATAGCTGCTGGCAAGTTATTGAAAATGTGAGTTCCTGAATAATGCACAGCATTTTGTACAAGAGTAACTCACTTTAAATCCTTGTGAAGATTATTCTTATTTCTAGTACTGATTCTATGAAATGAGCTGTTGGTTTGAAAAAGTGATATATTTTTAATGCCAATTTTATTAAGGAATAAATATACTGGGAAGCAGTAGTTAGTATCCTTAATTCCCTAAACACACTTCTGCAGGATGTTCTTGAGTTCACACCACATGTAACTCTTATTGCACTTTTTTGTGGCAAGAAAACTTTAGCTCTGCTTGATGAAATACCCCCCAAAAAAATCCCATATGACATTAGGGAATGAAAGTAAGCATAGTATGCCAGCTTTTTCATTTTTATATCCCCTATGTCTGACACAATTTCCATTTCAAACAGAGATTTGTTAAGACACTTCAGCAGTTCCGTGGTGTGCTCCCAGTTGAATATATTATCAAGCTGCAATCCCAAGAATTTAACACTGTCCACTTTTTCTATCTGCTTGTCATCGTATATTAGGCATTTACTCGTGGGACACCCCTTACAAGTTCTGAACTGCATGAAGTGTGGTTTTTCGAAGTTTAATGACAAAGAATTGGCTAGGAACCAGTGATTAATGTCCACAAATATTTTACTAGCTTATCTTTCTAAGACTATATTTGATTTGTTATTTATTGCAATTTTTGTATAGTTGGCAAACAAAACAAACTTGGCATGCGATAATGTTACTGATGAAAGGTCATTGATGTACAGAAGAAAAAGTAAGGGCCCTAAGATGGAACCTTGTGGGACCCCACATGTAATTAGTAACACCATAATATTCAAATTTACTTAAAAGGATAGTGTAATTTACACAGTCAAATGCCTTTAACAGATCACGATATACCAGTTGCCTCATTTGTGGTGGGAATTTCAGATAATCATGTAAAACCTGATCAAGGAAGTGGGTATTCTAACTAATGCTTCTCAGTATATTTGTTGCTTAAAGATATTTGTTGCTAATAATGTGTGTGTATTTCCAAACAATAGCTCAGCACATAGTAAAATACTAGGAACAATAAGTCCTAAAATTGCTTACCTTGGTCCAAAGAGAAGTCCAGTATGCAGGAACACATTTTCAATAATTTGCCAGGAACCATTAAAAATTTTGTTTCAGAAACAGCACAGTTTAAACAGTTTGAAAGATTTTTAGGCAGGCAGCTCCTATTCTATAGATGAATTTCTTAACAGTGACTGCTAGACCAGCTTAAGTAAAAATGTCTTAGACTTGGTTTTTACAGCAGGTAGTCACATCAGTCAAGATTAGGTGTTTTGTGTATGATAAATTTGTTAAAAGTGCATAAGTGTTTCATTTTGAGTGTATTAATTCTGAAAATATTGGCAGTTCCAGTTTACTGTTACGTATTTACATATTTTGACTGTCTCCTGACAAATGATCAGGGAAGTGTTATATTCAGATGTTCTTTATTTTTTATGTTATCCTTTGACATATTTCACATCCATGAGAACTGCCCCATTTTTGGGTCTACAGAATGAGAACTGAATCTAATGTAGTAAAATCCATCTGAGCATGTTAAACATGGCTTCAGGTATCAGCATGGATGTGTAGCCATTTCAGTTGCTAAGATGAGTACTTAAAGGTACCATTGGTACTTATTGTGGGTTCATTATGTTGATTGTAGCTGTGTACACCCAATTCAATCTGTGAGTAACTCCTATGGCTATAATTTATATGTAAAAATTTGTGAGGGAAGAACAATTGTCATAGCCAATCGCTCAGTGAATACTACTTTTACGTCAGGTCTTTCGTTCCTCTGTTAAATCTTTGAATTGTGTGTAATGAACTGGCAAGAGCTACAGACAGTGTCATAATATACAGCCAAGCATTTTAAATGCATGTTGAATCACCAGAGCTTGAAGATGACACTGATGAGTTGAAAACCTCTGTTGAATTTGTATACCATTATTTTAATATTTTCATTCGCCTCAAAAGGTTAGTAATACAAACCACAGTAAGGATTGTACACAAAATTAATTCCTGTTGCACAGGAACAACACCCCTTTAAACATACATACTGTAAATCGTGGTTTCGCCCAGTGATGAATTCAGGGGGTGGCCTGGGGGTGGCCCCGAGAAATTCATATCTATAGTTGTGGTGAAACATAAAAATTATCACCTGTTGTGTTAACTTGTACCGTTGTGACAAAATTTAAACTATGCCAGCTGCTGTTGCTAACGAAGTTTGGAGTCAACTATGGAGAAGTCGTGATGACATGCAGTTTTTACAAGCAAAATGAATATGTAACACAATAGGTGGCGCCCGGGTCCCTATAGTTTGGTTTCGTTACTTATCAGTTCGGTTTGGAACACTTAGTGTCCATTGTTCTGTTATTTTTATTATTATTGCCAACATCAATAAATTAGAAGTTGCTGTATAATAAGTGTGCGATAAAGCTAAGCGTTGCAAGGTGTGTTTGCAACGCCGATTGTGGAATAAGTCAGCCTTTCCTCTCTCATGTCTTCCCTCACCGCACCTCCAATCGGCCTAACGTGTAAGCTAATCTCTTAGCTACGCAGCCCACCCTCTCTGCGAACTTTATTCTTATCCGCCACTCGTATCTATACTTTATTTGCCCTTAGCATAAACCTAATGTCGCAAAACACGTCCCCGGGTATTGCTACGGAATCAGAAGTAGCATCTGACATTATAAAAGATTGTTTTAATTTTTTTATTGCATTACTGGGACTATTTCCAAGATTTAATAGCCATATAGATTTTTCCTAATCGATGAGTGAAAACTCAAGCCAAATATTTGTGTACACTTGACAATGATTTCCGCAGTGTCAACGGGGATATGCAATTTTTGCCTAAAGAAGTGGCACACTCCACCATTAGTGGGACGTTTGGCAACGCTGCTCTACGAGTATAATCTATGCTTTCATTGTTGTATAAAAACTCAATGCATTGTTGAAATTGTTGTAAGGCTGGAACAGTCAGTCGACAGGTTGCTATGGAAGTGTGATGTGATTATGCAGTGTACTACGTGCAGTCTTCATCAGTTTCTAAAATAAAAAGAAGTCTTAGTGCCGAAATACAACGTCGAAACAACAAACTTTAATTTCTTTCTTTTCCAATAAAAGACAGTGTAATGCAAAAGACAAAGACAAGTGTGAGTCTACTGAAAGACCTGCTAGTGATGCATAGGTCTACCAAGTCTTCAGTTTCCCTTCCACGGTTTTCAAACGATAAATGTGCTATTTCTGGCCCATCCGTAAATTGCGATTCTAAACAAACTATTGAATGCGAGATTAAGTATCAGCAAAAATGGGAGTGTAAGTACAATTGGTTGAACTTTGATCACGAGTGGGGCAGGGCTTTCTGCAAATTGTGTGAAATACATTTAAAAAACGATATCGAAGCTCTACAGAAAACAGAAGGAGTGTTCATTTCTGTACATTTCACTAAATTTAGAAAAGCTACCGGAAGCAAGGGAAAACCAGAAAAGCACTCCAACTCAGAAAAACATGCAAGAGCCGTTGCACTTGAAAATTGTAGATTACAGGGATTTAACGCTCCAATTCATACACAGGTATTTAAACAAAGTAAAAATGAAAAAGCTTTAAACCGCCAAGCATTGTCATCGTTAATTCGAAGTCTGTATTTCCTCAGTAAGGAAGAAATACCCCACACAACAAAATATGAACCTCTAATTCGTAAGGTAGTACTGAAAAGCGACATTAATCTTGAAAAGATTTACATGTATTTAAAGTGGTAAACTGAAAATAAGATAAATGTATAGTAACAATTTATAACAAAAAGCGAGACTAAGTAGAATAAATATTTATAATAACAATGAATGTTTAAGTATTTTAATTAGGTATCTTGAAAATACTCCTATAGCACATTGCGTACAGCTTATTTTCCAAATGCAGTATTTCAGAAACCATTTCATTACACATGGATGGATGTGGTGCAGAATCTTCATTAATTGTAACAGAAGTTTTCATTTTGCAAAATTAATTAATGATGATTGGTCATTTTGCAAAATTTCAAATAATTACAGAAATTGATTATCAGGTTTTCTACAACATTCATTACATTTCAACTTCTATGTGAAACAAATTTTTTAAGTATCATGCTTTCCAAGATCCTCTAAATTACCCTTCAGGGTGTGTTTTACCCCTTAAAAGTGATAACAATTCAAAATCTAAAAATGATGTATTGCATTATTTCGACCTTCTACACACCCATCAAGTTTCATAAGGATCATTTATTTACATCTGGAAATGTTCCCTTGTTAGTAATAAACTGAGTTATTTATGTAATGAATTTTTTATGGTGGCGATTTCCAAGCGAACCATAAACATGTCATTGTCAAGGTATTTCACAAAAAAGGAGATGAAACTTAAGAAATCATTTTGTGTAGATAATGCACAACTTACTTTATACACACTTAATACAGGAAAACAGTAGCAAACAGTCTGAATTTCAAAAAGAGTTGTCAACTATATAGGATACATTTACCTTGACGTAAACTAGAATCAATAAATCAAAAATTACTTTGAATGATGATATTTTTGGCTCGGAAAAGGCTTTTCATTGTGTGAAACCTGATATGCTGACGCAAAATAACTGTTGTTATGATATACAAGTTGGATTAAAGGAAGGCGCTGAAGCAATTTAGAGGTGTGCTTTTAGATCTGTTCAACTACGTCTGACCAATACAGGACTAGTATGGGGAAGCTTTGTGAACTGAAGTCGGAATCCCTGGTAGGAAGATGATGTTGTTTTTGCAGAAAACTACTGACAAAATTTAAAGAACACCCATTTTAAGCCGACTGCAGAATGATTCTACTGCCTTCAACACACATTTCGTGTAAGGACCATGAAGATAAAAGAAACTGGGTCTTGTATGGAACTGTATAAGAAGTTGTTTTTCCCTCAGTTTATTTGCGAGTGGATCATGAATGGTAGTTACTAGTAGCTAGCTGTATGAGGTACCATCTGCCATGCACCATAGAGTGGCTTACCAAATATGTGTGTAAATGCAGAAATGATCAGCCTTTGCAGTTTCAGACTTTTTGCACATGATATTGATGGTTTAGGAATAAAAATGCTAAGAGTCCCTTTACTGAAAATACAGCTGATGAAATATTCGAAAAAATAACAGAGAGCTCAAAGCAAAAGGATTATAATTGAATTTCGACAATAGTCAGTGCATACAGTTCAGTATTTGTGATTGAACTCCATAAACTGTAAAAATAAGTTTCTTAAACAATGAAGCACGAAAAGCAGATAGTGTTAAATTTTTGGGAGTACTGATAAATCCCAACATTAGTTGGAAAACCCACTGCTTAGAAGTAATGAACTGCTTTCTTACCACTATGCTTGCAGTGCCATAGGCGATAAAAAATGAAGAAACTAGTTCATGCTACATATTAACACTCAATAATATGTTACAGAATCATTTTACGATAATATAATCTCCGTTATGTATCACAAGTAAAATCTCATAACCTCATATTCATACTTCACTGCTGGGATAAGCAAAGTGACATTAAGTTGACATTCCCTCTAACATGAACATACATACAAGATGCAAGATTGGGTTCTGTGGGGGTCACAGATTCTTAATTTCTCCCCCCCCCCCCCCAATTTACACAAGTAAAATCTTCTATCAGTTCCTCTTTAAACGTACCACACTAGC
The DNA here is from genome assembly GCF_021461395.2 of Schistocerca americana. NCBI lineage: Eukaryota > Metazoa > Arthropoda > Insecta > Orthoptera > Acrididae > Schistocerca > Schistocerca americana. Next base: position 946,967,818 of record NC_060119.1, read on the forward strand.
AATAACAATAATGTAGCTATATAATTTTTAAAAAATAATTTTGGAAATAATTGCTACAACAACTAGCTGTAGTGTGTGTTTCCTCTGCTGCAAGGGTTAGGTTACCTTTGAGTAATTTCAGAGTTGAGTTATCTGTGTTTGTTTATAAATGAGTATTTCAGTTGATAGGAATAAAAAATGATTCTGAATAATTCACTTCTGCGTACATTATTTTATGTGTTGTGTAAGCTTTAGCCACCTAGCTGGCGACCTCAGCAAAGAACACACAAGTATAATTGTGGACATTTTATTTTGTGGAAAGTTAAATACGGCGTCATGAGAATAGAAGTCTCTCAGTTACTTGCGCCACCATATTATCCCACCGCCTGCTGAACTTTTCGGAAGACCTCCATTCATTTTGTGCCACAGTTGGAATGCTAGCAAGACACTTTTCAGAGCAGAAGCTGTGGGAAGGACCTACTAAAAAGCTACGATCCTGACTCACTACAGAGGTGTCCAAAATTACTGGTGATCTGGGGCGTTTTTATTAATGATGGCTGGTACCAATAGCGTTTCAGTCGACAAGCATTGAAATGCATGAAACTATGTGCCTACTCAAACAATGATCGTGATCTGGATTAAGTGCTACAGATAATACGTTTTAAGGGGCTCCGGAACGCCCTATACTTGCAATGTAAAAATAACGCTTATAAATTACATTTTTCCTCACAAAGTATTTGAGGTAGGAAGTTGAACTTTTTACAAATTATTTATTGGAATATGGGCTACAACTTAACACAGAGATTTTACAAAATTTTAGTTCAGTTATTAAAGATGATTTTTTTCAATTGTAATGAAAATTCACAACATTTTTTTGCAATTTTTTATTTATATATTCAAAAATATACAGTTTTTTGGAAAAAGGCTGTGGTAAATTATGCAGAAGGTACTGTGTAACATTTACTGAAAGTTTGAAACAAATATGTTTGGAAGATCCTTAGAAAACATGTAATTAGTATGAGAAAATAAAAGTTTTGGGAATCGAGCGACAAAGATTGGATTAACTTTTTAGTGCATTCCAGATCCATAGGATGGATTATCTTCATCCTCTGCAAACTCCTCCTCCAGCTTCCTCTTGTTCCTCCTCCTGTTTACTCTTGCTTGTATTTCTAGACTCTTTACAGCCCTGTCTGCAGCCCGAAGGCGTTCCTTGTCTAAAGCAAGCATCGCTCGTTGTTGTGTTCGTAGATTTTGCTACCATTTTCTTCAGTTGCAGTTACTGCAACACTGTTCCAAAAGGTGGTCATGTATGAACACTTATCACATTTCAGTTGTATTTCACTAGCAAGTCCTACGTACTTTATTATGGAGAGTTCCAGACCAACTTCACTACAACGAATACATCTTACACAGTTTGAAAAAATTCCTTTGAGAACCGACATATCAAATATTTCATTCACATCCGATTCGCCCATAAAACATTCATAGATTTCACTCATTGAACCAAGCGTCTTCTGTGAAGTATTTTCTTTCCCACTTTGACTACTATGGGCAGGTGTACTTGAGAGGTTAGTTCACTCACTTGGTTATCGTCTTTATTGTTTACAGTAATAACACATACCTTTGGCTTTCCAACATTTCTCCTTTTCTTAAAACCTTCAGAGGATTTCTAATAACTTTACTTTTACTCATTATTATACTTCAACAAAACAGAATTAATTACGAATATTTTCGAGATAACGACAGAGTAAATAAACATGAAACAATCGACAATCACACCAACGATATATATTGAACTATCACAGATTAGCCACAACACATACTTTATCTCACATCACTAAAATGTACCTGATGAACACGGACGTTAATAATAACACCATTTGACAGCAGTTTAACAGCGTCACAATGGGTCATGCCCATGTAGAACACATTTCAAAAAAAATTTAAAAATAGTTGTAGTCTTCAGAATTGAATAAATCATATATCTATTAAAAGGTAATAGTCTGCAGATTCAGAAAACGCAAAAAAGTAAAAATTGAACTTTTCATGATTTTGAGCCTTTCCGGAGCCTCTTAAAGAAGTCACTGCTAATCGTAGTTACAAGGCACACAACAAGCATAATGTAATCATTGAGCAGTAAGTAGTCTGCCCCTGGTAGCTGAGTGGTCAGCGCGACAGCATGTCAATCCTAAGGGCCCGGGTTCGATTCCTGTATGGGTAGGAGATTTTCTCCACTTACGGACTGGGTGCTGTGTTGTCCTCATCATCATCATCATTTCATCCCCATCGACACGCAAGTCGCCGGAGCGGCGTCAAATCGAAATACTTGCACCTGACGAATGGTCTACCTCATGGGAGGCCCTAGTCACACGACATTTATTTATTTTTACCAGTAAATAAACCTCATCGCAACAGCTGGCATACCCACAGGAGCAGTATGATGCCTCCACAGTCTCCACAAACACTACAGCCACTAGCAAACCACCCTGCATTACAGCAGTTTTACATATCAAACAAGTGTACAGGCATGACCTTCATGGTTGACACTGGCTCAGCACACTCCCAGTCCGGTGTACACCTGACAATAAGCCAGACGAACGTTCGTCCCTTAATAGAGATTAACAACTCGTAAATCGTTACCTACAGCCACAAGGTAATGACTATGGACTTGCGCCTCACTATCTCTCCCACATAGACATTTGTAATCTCTAGCATCGACAAGTGCATGTTAAGCGCTGACTTCTTTTTTTATAATATATTAATGCCAGATTTGAGGAAAGCACAGCTACAGAAAATAGTCGTCTACAGCACAATGACCGCTATATAGGGACGCTTTCCCTACAGCATGGTACAGAGAATGAACAATTCCAGCGCTACAACAATCCACAGATTTACTGGTACCAGCAGAGCTTAGTGGCGTCAAACACTACCTGTGTATAATATATGTACCATAAAATTCAAACGCCTTTCCAGTGCACCTACAGAACTGCCCCAGATCGCCTAACAGAAAAAAGGCCATATTCGAAGAAATACTCCAAGTTTGGATAATTCGTCGCCCTGTCCCCTGTGATCACACTCACAAATTTTGTTCACAAGGAAGACGACTCACGACGTCCTAAGGGCGGGCGCACACGGGAGACTTTTTGTCGCGCAACTGTCTCGTCTTTTCGACAGAGTCTGTACAATATATGTAAGAGCACACATGGAGCGACCCAACAGTAACACAACTTTTCAGTTCCTCTGGCCGCCGACAGATGGGTGATCTGTCTCTCCTTCCAAAGGTTATATGTGCGCTTACACACGGGCGACAATGTAGTTGCCGCCTCTTTTGTCTGAAGTTGGAAACTTTGAAGTTTGTAAAATGGCTGTTGTGAGGGATGAAGACATCAATAGTGAATTGCTCATAAATGAAGCAGGAAAGAGGCCTGCATTGTTCAAAAATTATTCTGACGCTAATTTGAAAAGCAATCTTTGGGAATAAATGTGTGTAAACGTGCGGAGTACGATCTTGTCACTACTCTCTACGAAAAAAAAAGAAGCAGGTAAGTTTTTATTTAGAAAGTTGCTTTTATTAACATACTTTTACCATTGTTATTACATTACATTTCTTCTTGTGGATAGGACAAGTACGTTTTTCAATGTTGTTGAGTCGTAGTGAAATCAGAGTCCATCTTATTGCCTTGGAACAGATCCTCCAATGGACGTAAAACAGATTGCAAAATAGTTGCGTATATTGACAGCAGATATAGTTCTTGCCTGGTGTTCAATGTCTATACTCTACAGTGGATATTCATAAACCAAGTCTGTAAAGTTGATTCCATCTCTTCTGCGCACAAAATTGTGGAGCACACAACATGCTTTGATGTGGAAATCGATGATAACATGAAGAGGCCTTTGTTCGGCAGTATGCCAAATCTGAACTCAATGATGCGACAAGTAGTTGTACGGCTAAGGCTGAAAATTTTCTTTAATGGGGTTAGCATTTTTTTACCATATGGGCGCAAAATGTGCCTTGGTAAACCAAAAGCTTCATCAGCAACCAAGCAATGTTCGATCGTTTGGTATGTTCAGTAGGTTACGTTGCAGCTTTTTGCCCATATTCGAATTATTAAAACTGAGGAATCACCTGCTGCTCCAGGTGTATCCACATCTATGAAGACAAATTGATATTCAGCACTGACCCATGCAATCAACACCACAGAAAAAAATTTTTTATAATTAAAAAGTTCTGAGCCACAATTTTGAGGTTGTATTATTCGTATTTGTTTTCTATCTATAGCACCTAAGATGTTGGGGAAATGGTTTTTTATAGAACTGTTCTACAATGCGCAACTACTCTCCTTCAAATTTCTCTGGCATGACCAAAGATTACAAAACATTCCATATTTCAATGCATGTTGCTTTCACTATTTTCTGAATTGAGTTAGTACCAATCAAGTAGTTCTATGAAAGGTAGTTGAAACTTGATCCAGTCGCTAGATACCTGAAAAGAAGTTATAATGATTTATGAAGTTTCGTAAATGATTTAAAGTAATTGAATTATAATAGTTTACATATTTATTTCTTAAAAATAAATTAAAATCTACAACAAGGTCAAGCATTTCAATTTATTGTCTTTGTTTCCTAGGAACACTGGTACAACGAAGATGGAAACATCTAAGGACATGCTTTGCAAGAGAGCAAAAATCGGCCAAGTCAGGACAAACAGCCGGAAAGCGCCGAAAGAACAAATTTTACAATCAACTTTTATTTCTTCTACCAACCGTAGATGAACGTGAAAGAAGTGGAAATGCTGAACGAGTAGTAAGCGATTAGGAACGTGAGGAAACAGTGAACGTTCAAATGCCGCCCGTTGTTTGTTCTTCACATACCTCCTACAATCCAAATAAGAAGAGTTATGAAAAATCTTTACTCGATGTACTACGACAGAAGAAAGAAACTGCTTCATCGATGGATGACATTTTGCAATGTCTCTTCAATACCCATCACCGAATAATTGATGCACAAATTGAGATTCTTCAGGTAATAAGACATTTCCAGAACACGTGTCTACCAAATGAGACACGTGATAGTTTTAGTGGTGGCGTTCGGTAATCTAGGTTCTCCACCCCTGTGCGAGTGCTTACTGCAACATCTATGTCTGACTATCAACCTACCGCTGGAAACAGTTTGTACACCGTCCTTACTCCTCCTCATGATTGCGACAGTGTAAACCCATACCTGACTAATTTTACTGTGCCTTCAGATGGATCAGAATTTATGTATGATGTCACTACACGCAACAGTGTTTAATCTTTATACCTGCACTCATTTTCTGCCGTTTCAATCATTTGCTTTGGACACATTTTATACAAAATGTAATGAGTACTGTTATTAACTGGTTTTATCGAATAATAAATAATAACAAACTAAATAAAAAACGTGTAATTTCATGCAACCTACCTTAATGCAACACCGAGCCTCTCTTCTAGTGGAATCGCCAGTCGCATATTTTTATATATTTTGGTAGGTGATGGCAGGTCCCAGAATTGTGACGTTACACTCACGCGGAAATAGCTGAAGAATTCCTCTGGGTAACATCTTAGCCCTCGAAATATTAAAGAGAACTTGCTTTTATTTAGTCTTTTAGACATAAGCAGGTGAATCCAATACTTCCTTTTCCGTTGTTTTGTCCTTTGTCGAATGATAAGAGCACAAACCAAGGCAGTCTCGAAACAATTCATCTCTGTCTACTGGTCGACTGCACTACAAAAACCCTGGAAAATGGGTCCGCTGTCCGGAAACAGTTGCTCATCGTGTCCGATCTCTCAAAAACCAAAGCAGCAGGAAAGCAACAAAGACGAAATGGTTGCGCGACAGTAAGTCTCCCGTGTGCGCCCGCCCTAATGGTTACTAAATGCGAGGACAGTCCCGGACGGGTACTATACACCAAACATTCAAGATTTCAATTGTGGTTTAGACAGCTCTAAGGTTTCCATTTACTCTCAGAAATGGCGCACGGAACTGGTAACGCTTTGTGGGCAAAGTGTTAAAGGAGTTTCCTTTTTGTATTGCGTACCTTGATGACATTCCATTATTCCAGTCGGTGCTTGTTTATGAATGTGTATTTGTGTTTCTGGAAATGAAAAATGTTTCTCTGCACTTCAGTTCTGTGTGCGTTACTTTATGCTGCACGTAAGCATCACCCACATAATTAGTAATAACTTCTTTACATTAATGCTTAGCACATCACTTTAGCAAAATTTGCTAGAATAATAATTTATACCATACAACATAGAAGTTATTGTCTTAGAAACTTGGAAAATTATACACGTAAAAATATAAATTTTGTTTTATTTTTTTTACTAATGCCTTGTTCAAGGCCATGTCAATCATGATGATGTTTCTCTACTGGTCGTAGGTTGGTAGCACATCAGTTTTGTGTAGCCAGTGGGATGATACTTCCACATCACCAATGAGAGGCGAGGAAAGAGGCAATGAATTCCCAGCGCCGAAATTGTAATCATTCTTCTCTTCACAATTCTTTTAAATATTTACCTGTTTTTTTTAAATATGTAACGAATTATGAGATTGTAGCTAGGTTGGAACCTAATAGCACATTTTACAAGGCTACGAGTGAAATGAGCTCTAATGAAATTAATAATCTAACAAATACTTGACTGCTTTTCCCGAATTTGTCACGAATTTCGAGGTTTTGGTTAGGTTGGAACTTAATAGCACAGTCTAAATTGCTGTGAGTGAATCAAACAGCAATTAAATTTCTAATCTTTGTTGCCATGGATATTGACTGTTTCTTCTGAATGTGATACAATTGGGGGGGGGGGCTGTGGTACATTAATGTTAGAGTGTGACAACATTTCTTCGTCTCCTGCTTCAAAACAACTCATCTGTCAACTGCTCTCTCATTGGCTGGGTCCAACCAGAAGCTGAAACTCCTTTCATTTCCATCATACCTCATGGCGAGTGTTCACAACAATACCACACAAAACACATAAGTACACTTCTAGTACTGATCTAGACTTATCTCACTCTTTTAGTAAAATGTTCTTTGGGGACAGGGGGTCATCACCCTCACCCCCTTGAATCTGCACCTAACACACCTGCCATTCTGTTCTGTTCCCTCGACATCTGGCATGAATCGGATTTAAGGATCGATTTGTACTTGACAGGATAAAATAGAACATCAAGGCACAACGTATTTCAAATAGCAGCAATCACAAAAGCTTTTAACTGAATGGAATGGGATATCAGTATAAAGATTTCTTGAGAAGAAAGTTTTCATATTGACAATAGTGAGGGATAGTGACACCATGTAGTAACATCAGAAGGTAATATTTTCTCACAACACTTACTTATGTTATACCACTGGATTTTGTGCCTCTATGTTTATTTTATTTTTACTTTGTTTTCATTCATGTTCCATGATGACTTGCATAATTTTTCAGTAGCGTGCTCTCACAAAAGCAGCCAGATATCTGAAAGCAAAAAATGATTTAGTTCTCACAACATCTTGACAAAGAAAAAGTTTACACACTTCAAAAATAAGAAGATAACTGATGAAATAATTTCATAAAATAATCTTTTTAATCATCAAAAAAAGTCACAATTATTGTTGGAGGTAAATGCAGTTCTATTTAACATTATGTGTACTTATAACGAAAAAATGCAATGGGTGAGTTATAAAGCTGTATGTATTGACTTCCAAACATTGTTAGACCTGTCTATAGGTTTATATTTTCTCTAGAAAATAAATGTGAATGTTATGAAATGTGTGAACAACAGTTTCCATATACCTGACACTTATTCTATGAAAGAACATAGAAAATATATCCAAACCCTTATGGAACCTTTATCACATATCATGAAACAAAGCAAACAATAAAACAGACTAATAAGACTCAAAAGCACAAAATACAGGTAAGGAACGTGATGCAGCAGCTACAGGAGGTGGTATCGAGTGTGGAAACGGTTGCATCTAAGAACGGAATATTACGGGACGTGTAAGAAGAGTACAAGGCCTTGGACAGATCATGTAAGGAAATTATATATAATAATAATATTCATTATATATTATATATGAAAGGAAATAAGGGAACAACTGTGCCAAGTCATGAGCATGATTTCAGGGAGGAGAAAGAGAGTAAACAGGGGTTGGTTGAATGCAGGTGGGAAGTTGCTGAAAACAATTTTTGGAACAGTGGATAGAGACGATATTGAGTGTTAGAACAATTCTTTAACAGTTATTCGCGAAAGGGAGGAAGCATAGGGAAGTTAGTGGATATACACACAACAAGATATGGGGATTAGGTACAGAGTTGTTGAATGTGACACACGTGGTGCGTGGGATGGCTACAGGGTTACGAGCATATATGGAACAAACACAGAAATTATTGAATACGGATCTGTAACAGGTACAAACGCGATTGGATGTAGTGGAAAGGAAGCTTGAAATGGCTAAATTGCTGCAGGAACTGGTTAACAGTATTGGTGATGCATGAGTGAGGATGGATGAGTTGCAGGAGGCAGTACATCACGCATTGCATAGGCAGGTGAGTGTGACGTTGATGTCACCAGAAAAATTCAGATGGAGTCTGAAGCAGGCAGAGGGAAAGTTTCCAGAGGGGTAGAGCATGTAGTGCCGATAATTGAAGCTAGTATGTCAAATGGTTCAAATGGCTCTGAGCACTATGGGACTTAACAGCTATGGTCATCAGTCCCCTAGAACTTAGAACTACTTAAACCTAACTAACCTAAGGACATCACACAACACCCCATCATCATGAGGCAGAGAAAATCCCTGACCCCGCCGGGAATCGAACCTGGGAAACCGGGCGCGGGAAGCGAGAACGCTACCGCACGACCACGAGCTGCGGACACTAGTATGTCACTTTTTTATCATATGTCTAGGATTAAGATAACAACGGATCTAGTTAAGATGTATGTAGAGATTAGATTTCCAGTAACTAGTGTGGGGAGACAGTATCACTGTTACACAGTGCATCCTTATCTGGTCAAATGGGAGCACATGGGGAAGGGCGTACAGTTCAGGACACAGGAGGTTTTATTAATTTCTAAGGATGGGGTGATGCTCATGCTACCATGTCGAGTTTAGAGTTGAGTAGATGTCTAATGGAGTCAGTGTCCATTTGTCCATCACAGGTTGTTTTCACGGGCAAGGGATTGAGTGAGATCCAGTTATTTAGGGCAGAAGCAGAAGCTTCGGAGTGTCAGAGAATAATAGTGAAGCCTAAGCCACATTTTCAGCAAGTTGGGAGGCATTGGTTGTATTCAGTATTCGCTACGGAGAGGATGTCAGCCAAGTGTTATGACAATGGGAGTTGGACAGCAACCACAGAGATGGAATTACGGGACAGTGGTTTGCTAATCAACAGGACAAATGGTGAAATAGTAGGGGATCGTTTCAGCTTACCAGCGACAGTCACGTGAGTCACCAAGGTTACAGATACTCATCTGATGTACTGGCCAGATGCGTCATTCAGCATCGCTCCAGGAGAAAATTTGACATATATTTACAACACCTTGGATGCTACTCTACTGCAAACGATAGATAATCTAGTAGATTTGGAGAAAGGTCCAATTTCAATGCAGCAATTATTAAGGCATGTGGAGGAGTACAACACCAGGCGGAAACATAGTGTAGTGACCATTGGTATTTCAACCAGTACTATTACTGTGTTGATTGTATTTATCAGTGTGGTATATGTCTTATTAAAACAGAATATTCAGTATGTTAATGCAAGACCGCCCCATGAGATTCCTGTAGAATGGATTACCAGTAGGGCATGAGTAAGGGCAACCTGGATGTATATAGGGAAGAAGTAGAATATAGGATAGAGCTATAGTTAATGTCTAGGATAAATTTGGGGACGAATTTAATTTTTAGGAGGCGGCAGTGTTGCGGTCACATGTAGTAAGTGTTGCTTCACGCAGTGGAGAGTGGCAAAACAGAGGCACACCGGCGACCGAGGCATTGCAAAGTAGGCAAGCACAGATAGCCTGGCTGACAGAAGCAATTTACCAACAGACTGATGCAAGGACGCACACAGACTGAGCGCTGAGCGAAGTCTGGAGAGTGCTGAGTAAGGGAAGTGAGGCCAGCACGCTAAGTTACGCTGCAATATACTGCGGGAGTAATAACAAAAAGCTAGCACCAAGGGTATAAAACGTCCTCCTGCCGGATATAAATAATGGAGCGCAGGCAGCAACAGACAGTATCCATTAGGAAGCAGTTCGGATCTGAGGACGGACGTGGTCCGTGTCCGAATGTTCAATCTTTGTAGGTGACGAATCCGGAAGTCTGTTACACCTTGCAGGAGTCATCCGTTCGCCGCCAGATGTCAACTTCAGCTGTGGAGGTTGGCCTGAGTTCGGTCGACACCATGGCTGACTAACTACAGTGAGAACTTCCAGCAGGACCAGCCACAGCGCGGTCTTGGTCACAGGCGCCGCCGAGGACTGACGCCCGGACTTCACGGCAACCCGGCCCCACGGCGCGTGGTCCGTCCATGACAGGACCTCGCAGACATCGCGACTGATGACTTCCCAGCCGCCAGTGCAGCAGGCGTCGGCAGCTGACCTCACGGCGATGTGGCTCCGTGGGCGGGCCCGTACTGGGGCGCCGAGCGGCGATGACTTCATCTCAACCACAGGGCATCCTGACTTCAGCGGAGCACTGGTGGCCTGAGGCTCCAGAGTGCAATCAGCGGCGCGCGTTGCATGCATTGTCAGAGAATCTATGCAGCAGCAGCCAGGCGGACGGATCCGCAGGGCTGGGCAGCGACGACAAGGGAGAAATTGTAAAGAAAGTTCAATAAATAACTGTAAAACTCCATGCCATCTCAGTCCGTCACGGGTATCTACATCTAAATCTACGTGGATACTCTACAAATCACATTTAAGTGTGTGGCAGATTATCCATCAAACAACCTTCACTATTCTCTATTATTTCACTCTCGTGTAGTGCGTGGAAAGAACGAACACCGACATCTTTCCGTAGAGCTCTCTTTTCCCTTATTTTATTGTGGTGATCGTTTCTCCCTATGTAGGAACTGTGACTTCTCTGCCAGGAAGTCACTAGTCCAGTCACATAACGATATTCCATAAGCACGCAATTTCGCTACAAGCTGCTTGTGTGGTTCAGTGTCGAAAGACTTCCAGAAATCCAGAAATACGGAACCAATCTGAAATCCCTTGTCAACAGCACTCAACACTTCATGCAAATAAAGAGCAAGTTGCGCTTCACAAGAACGTTGTTTTATAAACTCATGCTGGCTGTATGTTCAATAGACCGTTTTCTTCAAGGTAATTCATAATGTTCGAACACAATATATGTTCCAGAATCCTACTGCATATCGACGTTAATGATGTGGGCCTGTAATTAAGTGAATTACTCCTTTTATCTTTCGAGAATATTGGTTTGACCTATGCCACTTTCCAGTCTTTGGGTACAGATCATGTGTCAAGCAAACAATTGTATATGATTGTTAAGTATGGAGCTAATGCATCAGCATACTCAGAAAGGAACCTAACTGGTAAACAGCCCAGACCAGAAGACTTGCCTTTGTTGAGTGATTTAAGTTGCTTCGCTACTCTGAGGATATTTACTTCTAGGTTACTCATGTTCGAAGCTGTTCTTGATTCGAATTATGGAATATTTACTTCGTCTTCTTTTGTGAAGGCATTTCGGAAGGCTGTGTTTAGTAACCCTGCTGTGGCAGCACTGTCTTCGATAGTATCTCCATTGCTATTGCGCAGAGAAGGCATTGATTGTGTCTTGCCGCTAACATACTTCACATACGACCAGAATCTCTTTGGATTTTCTGCCAGATTTTGAGACAAAGTTTCGTTATGGAAACTGTTAGAAGCATCTTGCATTCAAGTCCGTGCTAAATTTCGAGCTTCTGTAAAAGATTGACAATCTTGGGGATTTAGCGTCTGTTTAAATTTCACATGTTTGTTTCATTGCTCTGCAACAATGTTCTGACCAGTTTCGTGTACCAAGGAGGACCAGCTCCGTCGTTAGTTAGTTTATATGGTATAAATCTCTCAAATGCTGCCAGTACTATTTCTTTGAATTCATGCCACATCTGGTCTACACTTATATTATTAATTTGGAAGGAATGGAGATTGTCTCTCAGGAAGGCGTCAAGTGAATTTTTATCTGCTTTTTTGAATAGGTATATTTTTCGTCTATTTGGGGGTACAATATTCAGTCTCGCTACGACAACCCTGTATTCACTAATCTCTGTATCTGTTTTGGTGCTCATTATTAACTCAGGATTATTTGTTGCTAAGAGGTCAAGCGTGTTTTCACAACTGTTTACTATTTGCGTGGGCTCATTAACTAACTGCTCGAAATAATTTTCAGAGAATGCGTTTAGCACAATTTCGAATGATGTTTTATGTGTACCTCTGGAATTAAACATGAATTTTCGTCAACATATTGAGGGAAAATTAAAGTCACCATCAACTATAATCGTATGAGTCAGGTATGAGTTTGAAGTCAAACTCAAGTTTTCTTTGAACCTTCAGCAACTGTATCATCTGAATTGGGAGGTCGGTAAAACGATCCAGTTATTATTTTATTCCAGTTGCCAACAGCGACCTCTGCCATACTAACTCACAGGAACTATCTACTTCAATTCGCGAAAAGATAAGCTACTTTTAACAGCAACAAACATGCCACAGCGCCGGCCGGAGTGGCCGTGCGGTTCTAGGCGCTACAGTCTGGACCCGAGCGCCCGCTCCGGTCGCAGGTTCGAATCCTGCCTCGGGCATGGATGTGTGTGATGTCCTTAGGTTAGTTAGGTTTAATTAGTTCTAAGTTCTAGGCGACTGATGACCTCAGACGTTAAGTCGCATAGTGCTCAGAGCCATTTGAACCATTTGAACCATGCCCCAGCCAACCGTGTTTAGCCTATCATTTCGGAACACCGTTAGGTTCTTCTCAAAAATTTCAGCTGAGCTTACCTCCGGCTTTAGCAAGCTTTCAGTGCCTATAATGATTTGAGCATCAGTGCTTTCTATTAGCGCCTGGAGCTCTGGTACTTTCCCAACACAGCAACGACAATTCACAACTGTTATACCGATGATTCCTATATCTACGTTCTTCCTGTGTTTGGCCTGCACCCTTTGTGAGTGAAGCCCTTCTTGTGTTTTCCCTAGACCCTCTAACCTAAAAAACCGCCCAGTCCACGTCAACCAGCCCCTGCTACCAGTGTTGCCGTCTCCTGCATATAGTGGACGCTGACATATTCAGCGGAACCCTAAACCCAACCACATTTTGGCGCAAGTCGAGAAATCTGCAGCCTACATGGTCACAGAACCGTCTGAGCCTCTGATTCAGACCCTCCATTCTGATCTGTACCACAGGTCCACAGTGCTTCCTGTCGACAATGCTGCAAATGGTCAGCTCTGCTTTCATCTTGCAAGCCAGACTGGCAGCCTTTACCACTTTTGTTAGCTGCTCGGCTCCAAAGAGAGTCTCTTCCAGTCCACAGTGACACACCATTGATACCGATGTGACCACCCACCTGCAGTTGTCTGCACCCTGTGCTCTTCGTGGCATCTGGGAGGACCCATTCCACATCTGGAACGACTCCATCCGGTATGCACATGGAGTGCACATTGGTTTTCATTCCCTTCTTGGCAGCCACGCCCTAAGGGGCCCCATAACGCGCCTAACGTTGGAGCTCCCAACTATCAATAATCTCGCCCTCTGTGATTGTCCGGATCTTGCAGGCTGAGAGGTTTCCTCTGAAACAGATATGTGACAGCATCTGGCTCAGTGACAGTGTCAGCCAAAGACAGCATATGGAACCTGTTTGTCAGACAAACCAGGAAAGCCTTACTTGCAGCCGCTGGGAAGTCTTTCGCCGCCTGCTACGCCCCAGGGCCACCTCCCACTCGACCACAGGTGAGGGGTCAACCTCAGTGCAAGCAGTAACTGGGCTGGCCACAGGTAAGGGCAGATCGGAGGACTCAGATGTGCTAGACGTCCGTTGGATCCCCATAGTTGGACCACAACAGTGGTGCCTGTCCACTGCAGCCTAAAGCTGTGCAACCGAAGCCATCACAGCCTGAAATTGAGAGCGAAGTGTCACCAACTCAGCTTGCATCCGCACACAATCGCAGTCCCTGTCCATACTAAAGACCGTGAAAATCTTAAACTATGTAGATAAACGCACTATCAGCGCAACTCTACTGTAGACCCTGATGAAAACGCAGGAACTGTGTCTAGCAAATTAGAGTAATACGCAGAGATTCAAAAATCTAACTACCGAAGCACTCATTTGAAACTAAATAATTCGCCTCTGTTTAGGAAGTTGTAATGTGCCACAAAATCGGTTTACTTTCCGACGCAAACGAAAACGCGAGAACTGTGGCTATTGGATATTAAATTAACATGCATAAACTCAAGAAACTGAACTATTAAAGCACACAAATGATATTATAAAATTCGCTCCTGGATAGTAACTCGTAAAAGTCACCATTTCGGTTACTTCCCTGTTGCTGCTTGTGTCTCAGCCGGCTGCTGCTGCATGACTGGTTGTGGTCACCTTATAAATTAACCATCATTGCCCACAGGAGATGATGATGATCATCCTGTAAACTGACCATCATTGTAACATCATCATGTTTGGGACAATTTGTTACGATTTTGCTGTAACATCGTGACTACAAGGGCAGTTTGTTACAATTTTGATTTAATATGTCGACGTATGGTTAAGTGTCATATAGTCTCCACTGTATGATAACAGAAGATTACAAACGTTTTTTTACTAGAAGATAAAGTTAATACTCTAACTTGGGGATCACTAGAGTGTTTCGCTGACTTTAAATAAGTTTTGGCTGAGTTAAGATGAGATTTTGTCAATAAAACTATTGTGTTTTGGAGCAATTGCACAGTTTATTAGTAAGAAAATTCAGCCTATAGGTATTGCTGTAAATTAGGCTGAAGTCTTACTTACAAGGGAAACTCCCAATCGCATCCGCTCAGATATAGTGGTAAGAGGGGCCAGTGGACAGCTGATCAAAAACTAAACACAGATCAAGCATGAAAATAGGAAGAAAGTGTACTTGACTGTGAGAAAAAAGAAGAATAGAAACACTGAACGGTCCAAGTACAAGAAGTAAAATACAGAGCACCAGTGAAGAGAAATAGCGTCGTCATTAAGTAGTTACGGTGTTGGACTGCCAAGTGAGCGAGCTGTGTTCAAACCTTCCTCATGCCAACTTTTTTGTTTTTCACTGTTCACTTTATTCAAATTTGTGTCTGTGTCATGGTGTGACACCCATTTGCAACAGTGAGGTGTAAAGCAGGGGCCTACAATGATAGTTGATTCCGCGCAGCTAGTCTATTAGCAGCCAAAAGGAAGTGACTTTCAAATGGGAACTGCAAATGCTTGTTGACAAGGCGACAAGTCAGCCGAATTCTCCACCAGAAAGTACGTCTAGTGTGTTATACAAGACATTAGTGGGAGTATGTGTGCATATGATAGGAATCTCTTATCGATGCACCTAATTTCTACAATTGGTAAGTGAGCGAGATACGCCTCCCTGCCTGACCAAGATGTTTGTTTGAATGTGAATGTAATCACTCCAAGGAAATGATGAATACATAATAGGTTCTCACACAAGCTGCAACAAATGAACGGAACAGTTTCACAATCAAACCATTTCTCTATGCTCTGTCAAAACATATGTTTTTAACGTTTTTGAAGCTGCATTCCTCTTTGGAAGTCTGACTTTTGAATTCCTTTGTTGTAACATAGTTCATACCCATTTAATTGTTTTCATTTTTGTAAGACTTCTGTGTTGCATCTCATCTGCTCTCACTGTTCATCACATTTACTTACCACTAAACCTGAGGAAGTTTCTATAGGGAGT
Organism: Schistocerca americana; assembly: GCF_021461395.2. Classification (NCBI taxonomy): domain Eukaryota; kingdom Metazoa; phylum Arthropoda; class Insecta; order Orthoptera; family Acrididae; genus Schistocerca; species Schistocerca americana. The sequence continues at coordinate 946,983,706 of NC_060119.1, forward strand.
TTCTTTTGTTAGAAAAATGAAGTGCTTAGATAAAGAATGATTAACTTACTCCATGGTGTTAGATCATAGCTAAATTGCCAATTGTAACAAGACTGTAGGATTATGATATTAGGAAACATTCAATAGCTCCACCTTCCAAGAAGGTTTTATTACTGATTTGGATAATCACCATTTGACATATCAACAAAAGCATTTGCTGATGCTAGGCATTATGATCTTATTGCAATGCCAAATGCCTTAAAGTGTGGGAAAATCTACAGGTGAATGGTGGACTAGCTAAAATGGGCTGCAAGTGTAGTGTACATTAAGCCATAAGTTGGATCAGCATTAATTTTGTAATGTTATAGAACTAATTTTAACGTATTTTTGTTTCTTTAATGTGTGATGCCAAGACTGAGTTATGCTCAATGAATGGAAATGAGCGTTTGGCGTCATTGGCCAGGAGGCCCCTTACGGGGCAGGTTCGGCCGCCTTGGTGCAGGTCTTATTACATTCGACGCCACATTGGGCGACCAACGCGCCGGATGGGGGTGAAATGATGATGAAAACAACACAACACCCAGTCCCTGAGCGGAGAAAATCCCTGACCCAGCCAGGAATCGAAACCAGGCCCCCTAGGACAGCAATCCGTCACGCTGATAATTCAGCTATTGGGGCGGACATTAAGCTCAATGACTAACATGTAATTTATTGAAGTAGTGCCAATAAGGCACCTGCATATATTCTACTAAGCAATAGAGACAATTTAGATGTGGAATTATTTAATCAGAGAGTTCATATTGAGCCTGCAAATTGTGTTGGAGACACTGAACTTTGGATCTCAACAAGTGTTGCTCATCTGTAAGCCTTATAAATACAGCAAATCTCTAAATCATATGTATTTTTTTATCCTGTAGAGCAGTTAAGCTACGACAGTAGTGCCAGGTGGATCTGTACTCGAAATCTTACGTAATTTGAGAAATAATATAATTTTTATTTAGATGGAGAATTCGAATTTTTATTTTCAGTCAGAGATCTGTGATTGTACTTGTGTATAATTATAAATAACCTCCATGTGTTTTGTACACAAAATCTTCACTTATTTTGATACATAATTTAATTCCGCTTAAATATTGTATTTTTAATACATCGATCTTTCATCTCTATCTCGTTCCCCCATCAACTATTAACTCTGGCCATATTTCATCTCTGTCTTGTTCAACCACTATCTTTGTCCACGTTGTAAGTAAACTTTCCGTATTCCATGTTTTGTGTATTACGAGAAATTGCAGTTTATAAAGAACTCTTCAAAACACCTTCTTCCCATGCTATGCTGGCACCCAGTCAGTTCGTCTGCCTGGGTCTAAAATGTGTTGTTTTACACTTCATAGTTTAGAGCTTTACAATTAGATTATGATATTATTTAGTAATAGATTATGGAAATACAGTGTGTAAAGTTTTAAAGAATCCTGGCACCATAGTTATGATCGAGAAATGTTGCACTCTTCCTCATAAGGTTGATTTTGTACATTATAGGCCTAGTTTCAGTGCAATAAAAAGCAATACTAGCGTGCCAATAAGATCAATTATATTTTTTCTAGTGTAGAACATGATACTTTATCTTCTTCTCCCCACCCCTAAAATGTAGCTTGATAAAAAGTGATGCATTGCTGAAAAATATCTAAAATGTCAGCTATTGATGCATTATTGGGAAACCTCTAAAGTGTCAGCTGATGTCAGTTTGTGCTATGAACCACCAATAACTTGCCTCAGATCAAAATGCCAACACTCTCTATGTGTTTTGATACAGATTTCAGATTTGGAGATGCCATTTTAACCCTTGAAATAAACACTGTTTTTTCACACACATATGCACATGTGTGTGTGTGTGTGTGTGTGTGTATCCATTGCTGATGCATTTTTTCACAATATGAGGAAATAATATTAATATAAACACTGTGCTGCTGTCACATTTTTGCAGACTTAAGTGTTGAATTAACGTTGAAACACTTGAAAAAAATCATAGAACAATTCTAATGTCAAAATATTTAAATGAGTCTCCACTGTGACTTACACCAAGTGTAGGCCTAACAACGAAAATAACTGCATTCTTTCAGTAGCAGCAGTAATCCAGAATGCCTATTTGATCATGTGCTTGCCTCCTTAGCTTGGTATCATACCCAACATGTATGTGTATGTGTGCAGTTACAGGCTTGGTCAGATTAATTTTTGTACATAGTCTCATTTAGGACTAAAACTGACGTTAACTACCTGTTGAGGATGTTAGTTTTACCCACATATGTTTTGTAACAATTTAGAGTTAGAAATAGAATTGGGATGCTTAATTTGACAGTGTACACTCATTACATGAATGCTTGTATTAGTGTAAATAAAGTTACGACACTTCACATAAACATTGCATATTTTGTGTTGCTGACATATTTTTGCAGACTTTTAGACATTGCATTAACTTGTGACTCCTGACAAGCATCGTAAACCTATTTAAGAGTGGAAAATATTTAATCTGAGGTCTGTTGTGGCTTACACCAAGTTTTTTGTAGAGATCGATTTATGGACGCTCACAAGATCTGCTTAACCTGTGTGTGTGTGTGTGTGTGTGTGTGTGTGTGTGTGTGTGTGTGTGTGTGTGTGTTTTGCTGACATGTTTCAGAAGTGGAAATATTGCAATTTACAACCTATATGTATCTTTTTAGATAAATACATTTGAACACGGTGCAAAAAATTCAGATCATTCAGATGCTTTGGGGTTACGATGTTGCAAGCTATTTCATTTTAGTGCCCACTAAAACAGTAGGGTGCTACTGCGTTTTTCATTTTAGTGGTGGGCAAAATACTAGGTACTGATTGGTGGGGGGCAGTAGAGGTAGGGAGAGGAGAAGGGGAGGAACTAAAAAGCACAGCTGCGCTAGTTCTGCCATCTTGGATATTTAAATGTCTCTACTCTACCATCATACTACCACTCTTCCATCCGAATAGACCTTGGAAAGCAAAACATATCAACGAACTGCTGCATCATCCTCAACCGATAGGGCTCACTGGATGTGGATATGGAAGGGCATGTGGTCAGTACACTGTTGTCAGTTTTCAGGTCCAGAGCTGCTACTTCTCAGTCAAGAAGAATCACCATCTCACATTTTTAAATTTCCCATTACCGCCATATTGCATTTTTTAAGTGTCTCAACACCACCATCTTGCATTTTTCAATTTCCCAGCACTGCCATAGCCAATTTTCAAGTTTCCCACCAGTACCATCTTGCATTTTTGAATTTCCTGTCATTCCCATCTTGTATTACTTGACGACTGCAGAGCTGACTAATGGTGGATGCTTGAACTAAGGTCTGTATAGTTGGTAGATATCCTACTTCCAACATCTGTTTAATTGTAAATTCCACTGTATATCCAGTACTTTTGAAATTTCATCTCCTGGAGGAGGATGGTAAAATTTACAATCAGTATCGAAGATAATAATTTATCTAGTTACATCAGGCTGCTAAAATGTTTGACGAATATATGATTGGCCTCTGACAAAACAATGGGAGCAAATTTATCGAAAATTGTGCCATTTTCTCATCAAATTCGAGGCATTGGTAAGATAATGGACAATGACTAGATAGTTGTGATCATGCAAAGTGGACTTCCAGCAGACTTCCAACCCTTGATTGTGTCTATTGCGTATTCAAGTGTCAATATTGCTGGTGATTTAGTGAGTCAATTGTTAACTCAAGAATCAATGAAACATCAATTTGGTGCCACAAATGAAACAACAGATTCGCTGCTGGCAGATCGAGCCGGACACTAAACACCATAACGTAATTGCTATACATGAAATTACAAGTAGTTTAAATGTTATAATGTTAGAAAATTGGTCATAAGGCGAGTTAGTGTGGAACTAAGAAGAAACCACATAAATCTTCATATTCTGTGAATACCGAGAAAGCTGAAAACGTAAGTGCATTGATGGCTCTAACTACATCTTTGTATAATGATGATGACTGGTAGATAGTGTTGTATCCCTTGGTACGAACTACCAAATTAAAAGTAGGAATTAATTATAATTTCGAAGATTTATACTGAAAGCAAGATGAAACGTAACTCAGTGTAATCACTCGTGTCCAGATCCACAGCCAAAGTTCATCTCCTGTAAACACTATCACAGTAACAGTTTCGTGACTGAGAGGAGACCTGCTCCATACTCCGGGAGGCCCACCATACGACTCCCCTTCCGGGCTGTGATGATGCGACCTGATCATGTGGGGCTGCAACTTGATTGGCTCCATCGACTCCTGTGGTATGACTGCTGCATGTCTTGTGTCGGCCACAATGAGCACTTTAAAGTATGCCACACTGCTGCCCCTGCAGCATTGGCACACAGTGCTCGAGAAGGTGGTGGTCGCATCTTATATGCACTGACTGTGTTGTATGAATGCACAGCACAACACCACAGCTCCTCGAATTTTCTCAGAACCTTGGAATAAGGGCATCCACAGATGCGGTGGGAGGATGGAGTCATACGGAAACGATGTTCAGAGTGCCCACTAGCAGGAACGATGACATTGTGATCGGATTCTTGGAGACATCCATCAGCTCTATAGGCGGCTGACAACATGCCCGCCAGTGCCTGCGACTGATCCACCAGAGGGTGCCTGATGCGCCATTACCGGAATGGGGTTTCCCCCACTGCTGACTATTTCCAGCATGGAAGGCTGGACTGCTGGGACGGACTGCAGAGGCAGAGGGGTACTACTCCACCTCTGCAAAATCCAGAGTGCAGTGAGTCTGAGGTAAAATAGCAGAATCCAGACAGAAGCGGGGATGGAGCTGATTAACATGACAGCAGAAGTCGTCGTTGGCTTAGCGAACGACATACTGCGCGTAGGCTTCCGTGTATTCTACAGTACTGGAAAGCCATGCTGGACAACAACTGTGGAAGAATGGAAGAAGACTGGATCCCCTAGCCTTTAGTGTTATGAACGGTGCCCTGAAACGTAATGTGGGGAACGTGATGACAGCAAATGAAGTAGTGTGCCATGAGGCAGCCCATGGGGTAACTCATCTGGAGATTTTCTGATAGCACGAAGGGAACGGTAACAGCCAAGGAAAGTGAGGATTGCTTGCTCCCTGGGCATCATGTAACGAAGTTTGGTCATCTGAGATTTAAATGTTAGAACAAATCGTTTGGTCTCTCCGTTTCACTGAGGAGAGAAAGGAGCAGTTGTTGTGTGCATAATCCCACTGACTTGACAAAACTGACAAAACTCTGTGGACGTGTACTATAAATTGTTATCACTGAACAAAGTTTCTGGAGTCCTCCAATGCAGAAGACACTCTGCAAGGTCTGGATGGTTGCTGAGCTCGTTGTTGATGGCAGGGGAAGGACGAAGCAAATTCGACTGAAGGCACTGATCAGCAGAAGCCATCGGGTGCTCCAGAAGAGAACCAGAAAATCGACGCGAACGCGTTGCCATGGCGCTGAAGGTTTTGGCCAGCAGAAGAACTGCTGCTTTGGCACTGCCTGATTTTCAGCACAGGCGCGACTCCGTCCACTCATGTGTTCGATGTCTCGATCCATGCCAGTTCAAGAGCAATGCTGACAGGCGAGTTGCTTAGTTCTCACTACACCCCAATGTCCTTGATGAAGCAACTGCAAAACTCTTCGACGCAAAGACTGAGGGATGATGACACGCATCTGACCATTATCCGTGTACAGGAGAAGGACCCCCGAGCGACATGACAAGAAGCAATGGATACTGAAGAAGCGGCGAACGCCGGCCTCACGAATCGAAGATCTCGAAGACGGCCATCCATCCAGAAAATAATGGAGTGAGACTGACTCTTGAGCAGCAATTTTGGCATCCAGAGGAAATGCTTGAAGGGCCGACTGTTCTGCATCTTCAACTTGGAAACACGCAGCATCCGAGGAAATAAAGGCTGCATCCTGTCCTGGAGAGAGTGTCCACACTGGTGTGTTTCGTGACAGCCCAAAACATGATCTCATACTTATAATTGGACAAAATGAGAGACTGTCGCTGTAAACTTTGATGCCATCCGATCAGGCAGCCCTTTTGTTGTATTGAACAAGGATGTCAACGGCTTGTGGTTGGTAATGAAGTAGAACTTTCGACCATACAGGTATTGATGGAATTTAGTCACTCCGTATTTGATCGCTAATGCCTCTTCCTCTATCCGAGAATAGTTTTGTTCGGTAGGGGCGAGGACCTTAAGACGTGAACGCTATGGGGCATTCCTTACCATCAACTCAGTGAGACAAGACCGGACGTATGTCATATGAACTTGCATCAACTGCCAAAAAAAGCAGCTTGTCTGGATCATAACGCACAAGGCACCGATGAGAGAGAAGAGCTCGTTTTAGGCGCTGAAATGCCTGGTCACACTCGATAGTCCGGTGGAACAGTACTCCTTAATGGCGAAGCCTGTGGAACGGAGCGGCAATTTGTGTAACATCTGGTAGAAGCTTGATGTAGTAAGAAAGTTTGCCTATATCTGTCTTAAGTTCATAAACATTCGTAGGTGCAGGAAGACGCTGGATGGCTTCCAAATGACGAAGGCAGGGATGGATACCCTGCCCATTTATTACATGTCTGAGATACTCAATTTCAGTGGCAAAGAACGTACACTTGCTTCTGTTCCAATACAAACCAGAGTGGGACAAGATCTGATATAACTGTTCTAGGTTTGATAAATGTTTCTCAGGATTAGAACCGGCGACTAGCTGCTCGAAAAACCGTTGGAACAGAACTGAGCAGATGCCAACCACATAGAAGACGTTGAAACTGAAATAGTCCCATGTCTGTATTGATAACCATGAACTGTTTGGAAGCGTAATCAAGATGCAACTGCAGGTACGCTTCGGTGAGATCAACTTTGGAAAAATACTTCACTCCATTCAGAACGGTCCATCACATCTTCAGGTTGAGGGATTGGGAACAAATCAACAACTATCTGCAGATTAACCGTTACCTTGAAGTAAGCACAAAGCCGTAACTTTTCAGTCTGTTTCTTTATCACCACTACTGGTGATTTCCACTGAGATACTGAAATAGGCCGAATGACGCCAATGTCCTGTAGGCTACGCAATTCGGCCGCAAAGATGTCTCTGAGCAAGCGCGGTACCGGCCGGGCTCTGCCAAACTTAGGCTACACACCATGTTTAAGAGTGATGTTGGCTTCGAACCCCTTTGCTTTACTGAGTCGCTCTTGAAAAATGTCGGAATATTTGGGACAAATTTTTGCAATTTGGTTCTGAAATTTCTGTAGGGGTATGTGAGAAGCTACTTGAAGCACACTGTCCATAAGATAGAAATCCAACAGTTCGTATGCGTCCATGCCGAAAATTTTAGGTGAATCAAAAGATTCCAACACCACGTCTGACTTCTGTAGCGCACAAAGAAACTAAAACATTGTATACAGGCAGAACTTCGGTACAGGGAGACAAATGTGGGGAACCGAGGAGCTGATATGTATACTGGTTCAACAAGGTGGCACTAGCTCCCGTATCCAATTGCAGTTGCACCAGTAACCATTCAATGAACACATCAATAAACAGTTTTTTGTAGTCTTAGTAGACTGTAGAAACAACTGACGTCAGCTGTGATGGAACTTTGTTTCGAAAGTCACTGTGACGTACCCGTCGACGTTGTGTACTTGACTAGACGTGTGAAAGGCTGTTAAATTGCTGTCCACAATCAGAGCTTACCACATTAACTGCAGAGCTGTTGGCGTGATTTGAACCCTTGCTAACTGACATTGACACAAATTCACAATTCAAAGCATTGTCTGGAGAATCATCGTCAAAGTCTGCACAACCACAACCACGCGGGTCGGAGGCAGACGGTTGAAGTCCAGGACCGGCCACTTCGCCTGTGATGGAAGACATGAGTTCCGATACTACTCTTGGTGTGATGGCTTATGAAACAATAGGGATACATTGGGTGACAGAATCCGACTGTGGAAGCTCCTGCCCAGTTATCGACGACACCCTCCGCCACACACCGTAAGGCGGCTCGCGGAGTATAGATGTAGATAATCAAAATATGGAACGCAAATTTTTCGTGATCGGCATCTTCAACCTTTTGGAGATACTCGTATAATGATTAACGCAAAATTACATATTTTTATTGAAGAGCAATGTTCAACTGAGCCATCACTAAAACCAAGTGTTGAAGCTTGTTGGTTGCTTATTGTAGGAAAAGTAAAAAGAATGCTTTAAAAAAAATGGCGTCAAAAAAAAAAAAAACATAGACATAGATAGGGCTGGGAACCACTGAATTCACCTGAGCACTACTGGAAGAGACAGTACCCATGTCCATACGCTGCTGTGTGCGACTAGGCTTACTCTATTGACAAACAATTGAAACATGGCACCGTTCTCCGCACATAAAACATGTAGCGTTGCAGAATCGATAGTCCTTCCTTTTATGTTGGATGCCACACCGTGTACAAGATTTATTACTATCAGAGAAAAACGCAGACACAGACGCAGACACAGTTTGGACTTGTTTACGCGAGCTGCGGCGCGTGTGAGTTTCGCGTTGCCAGAGCGGAGTGTTTACTGCACTGACACTTGCTTTGCGTGCACTAGAACCGCACCTTGTACTACAACGCGGCAAATGACAGATTCTGAAGATATGTCCTGTTACGCATCGAAACTAACTTTATGACTGTCAGTAATGTTTAGCACGTTCTTGAGGGAGGGCTTTTGATGCCGTGAGATAGGTGCACGTATTCTAGAGTCTGACAAGTTGTGCAGTATCACGTCACTCGATATTTGATCATTAAAATTTTTTACCGCAGCCACAAGTAAATCGACACTGTTGTAGCAGCCCTTGGAGTTCCGTGACTCGCTGATAAGTCAACTGATCGGAACGTTTATGTAGACGAAAAAATTTGAACCTTGCAGATGCTCCTAACACTTGTTTTCAAAATAACTGTCTGGCAGTGAGAGGATACGGTCCATCGACAACTGTTCAGGACGGTAGTCAGCACTGAGTTTCAGGCAAAGGTTATAGGCAGAGGTGCCTACAAGAGATAACAAAATTTTTTCTGTACCTCTAATGATGTACTGCATTATAGATGCTGAGATGTGCCTGCTACTGGTGTTTATATACGTCCCATTCCTCTTGCTGTGGGTCAAACTAACGGAACGGAAATATGACTGGAACTGGTAATGCAGGCTGAGTTCACTGTTGCTGCAGCTGAGTATTCAGAGCGACAGACTGTTTTAATGCCGCAATCAACTCATCGATTTTCTGAGACTGAAAATTACGGACTTCAGTAATGGGAACGACAGAAACAGGTTCTTGTTCTTTTGACATTTTAACAACTCTAAATATACTAGCATGAAAACTAAAAACAGGAGAGCAAAATACACAAGCGACGGCACACAACCACAAAATAGAACCTGAGTGCAGTATGCTGTTCTGAAAACTGAATATCTAAATACCATACAAGAAGAGAAAAAAACCACCAACTCCATTAACAGACACACAAACACTATCAGATCGTTGACAGATGAGAAAAAATTGCCAAATCTCTTAACTCGACGCCAGAGGATCGACTAGAAGCCTGGAAAATTTGTTGTGTCCCAGGTTCAAACTGCCAAATGGAAAGTCGGAATTAATTACAACTTAGAAGATTTATTCTGACAACAAGGGGATAGATAACTCAGCGTAATCACTCGTGTCCAGGTATGTAGCTAAAGTTCATCTCTCATAAACACTATCACAGTAACTGCATCAAGACTGAGAAGAGACCTGCTCTGTACTTCTGGAGGCCCACCAGATGACTTCCTTTCCAGGTCGCGACGACGCGACCTAATCACGTGGAGCTGCATCCTGATTAGCTCCGTCGACACCAGCGGAATGACTGCTGCACCTCTTATGGCGCCCCCACTCTGCGCACTTTGAGGTATGCCGCACTGCTACCCCTGGAGCGTTGGCACACGGTGCTCGAGAAAGCGGTGGCCGCGTCTTCGATTGCGCTGTATGAATGCATGGCACAAAATGCAGTTTTTATATTTACGTGGCACAGGACGAGTAAGCGAGAGCCGTTCTACGTTTTCGAATCAACCATAATTACAGAAGGTTCAGTAGTAGAAATGGTAATCTTGAGGTAAACGCAGAAAGCAATGTCGACCTAAAGTTACCACAGATGCAGCCAAGAATAAGCAAATAGGTATTATTGATGTTCCAGGTCTAGGAAAAAATTGCTGTTTTAGTCGAACAACAAAATGTAGATTGTGAATATTATTTGATGATATGGCATATGCAACAAAAGTCATGTAATTATATCTGGGACAGCGATAGCAGTTGCTACTCAAGTAGCAGATAGATTAAATGAAGTTCATCAATATGCAGATGCTGTAGAAATCAACAGTTACGAATTGTGGTATCAGATATTGGGGCATTTGAACCGTGTAAGCATGCGTTTATTGAAGGTAAAATGGCTGATAGGCTGAATTGACGAACATCAATTTTGATGACTGGTATCCAGTCAGGACTGGGAAATGACTTTGATCTAGTAATAAAATAAGGATCCGTGTATTCCTTGCATTAAATGCGAACTGTCTCGACAACTTTGTCCTAAAAAAAAATGAAGTAGAAGAGCAAAATATCTACTTGATATAATACAGTCCTATGTCTGTGGACTCAGTGACTGTGACTTTGTAGGAAGGAACATATTATCATTTCACTTTTATGTATGATACTTCAAGAATATAAGATGGACATAAACAATAGCGAAACAAGGGCAATGGAACACAGTTGGAGTAAATCTGATGTTTCTGAGGATATTAGATTAGGAAACAAGACACTAAAAGTCATGGATGGCGTTTTCTATGTGGGCAGCAAAATAACTGATGATGGCCAAAGGAGAGATGATATAAAATACAGACTGACATTGGTAAAAAATAGTTTTTGAAGAAAAGAAATTCGTTAACGTCATATGTAGATGCAAGTGTTAGAGAGTCTTTTTTTAAGATGTTGGTCTGGAGTGTAACATTGTTAAGAAGTGAAACGTGAACGATAAACTGTTCAGACAAGAAGAGAATAGATGCTCTTGAAACATGGTGCTACAGTGATGTTGAAGACTGAATGGGTCGACCATGTAACCAATGAGGAGATGGTGAATAGAAGTGGGGAAAAAGCAATTTGTGTCTGAACTTGACTAAACGAAGGGATCAGTTGATGCGATACGCTCTGCAACATCAAGGGATCACTGATTTAGTATTGGAGGAAAGTGAAGGGGGTAAAAACTGTAAAAGGAGACCAAGAGATAATTACAGTAAGCAGGTTCAAAAAGGTGTAGGTTGCAGTAGTTATTTAGAGATGGAGAGGCTTGCATGAGATAGAGTAGCATGTAGAGCTCCAACAAACCAGTCTTTGCCCTGAAGACCACGGCAACAACAACAGCATGTCAAGAATTTGATCCAGTTACATGCCAGCACCAACAAAAGATGTGTGTGATACTTTCATTGAGTTCAGAGCACGAGTAGAAAATAAAACTGATCGAAAAATTAAAATATTTCAAACATATAATGGAAAAACAATTGTCAATTGTGAACATGAATCGAATTCGACATGAAACAATTCCTTACACACTGGAACTAAAAGGAGTTATGGATTGTCCCATTGGATGACCTCTGAAAAGGAAAGATCGAGGTTGACAGATACAGGACTAAGCAAACAATTTAGGGCTGAAGCGATTTAAGCGAAGAGTCAATCTCCAAAAAAAGTTTCTCAAAATGTTACTTCTGAAGAAATTTGAAGTAGTCATATCGACAGAAAAACGAACAAAGAATTTATCTTGTTAGGTATTGTGAAGGTTGCAAATTATAACATCCGACTGATTTAGATTCACCAAGGACTTTTGTGAAGGCTGGTGTTGTGCAGTCCACCAAAAATTCAAAATACTGCTGTGGAAATAACATCACAAATGGTAGTGTGACTGACGAAAATGGTGTGGGCATCTCTCAGCTGGCTCATTACCAAACATCATTGAAAAAGTAGTGGAACCAACACAACCTACTGATGTTAATAGAAACACAGTTTATCTTGAATCGGCACAAAATGACACTGAACAGCAATGAGTGACAATGTATCATTAATATACAGAACCTGCATTACACAAATTTAGAAAATCATCCCATCATACGAAACAGAACGCTAAGTATTTCGGAAATGACTGTTAATTTTGCCGGTATTACTGAGATAAATTCATACAAAGAAGCAACTTGTTGTGATGGCTGTGAAAAACGAAAGAAGCCTTAAATGGTGAACATCAGTCATTACTTGAAAACGAGATTTATATTTTGACTGACTTACTAGTAGGCAGAAAGAAAACAATTCAAAATAATTATTCATAGTCAAAGTAACATCTTGTGGTGCAACTGAACGTTGTAAGGCTCGTTTCGTCACAAAAGACTGTTTCCAGATACCAGTAGTAATCTTTGATGAAGTGCTGCCTCATTTTGTTTGTCATTTTTCATTTTGTGCACTTTAGCTTTAGTAGCTGAATATGATCTTTACACTGAGCACCTGGATGTTTGAACCACATTCCTATACAATGACCTTGGTTAAAAAGTTTACTTTCATCAACTCTATTATCATCATCTCCCTCCTTTCGCAATATGGAATGTCTCTATAACATGAAAGAATATTTTTTCATGGGATAATATAATGCTACATGTCCCTCTCTTACAATTAATTAAATTATACACTCTTTACATGGATGAGAGATATATAAAAGAACATGATTTTTCACTTTTTCTGATATATAGCAAACGAATCTGGGAATATAAATTTCTAAATGGTTGGCTATCTGGCAGAATTTTAACGCCATTTATCAAATGACCAAAGATTTTTGGGGGCAGCATAATTCACCCTTTCAGTGCCAAAGTCAGATTTGGCCCAGAATAATGAAGATCATCATTTCTTCTAGGTTGCAGCTGTGCAGTTCGCTATTATTTTTGAATTGGGAGTGTAAAAAAAAATACTTTTCCTCTTAATGATGAATTTCCCAAATAATGATGCCATATGAAAGCAGTGAATGAAAATGGCGCAGCTAATTCTTATTTTTTGGGTGTGATTCTATATTGCTATCATCAGCGAAAAGAACTAGCTTTGCATCCTCATGGTTGCAGAATGTCAAATCATTAATATATATTAAGAACAATAAGGAGCCAAGACTGATCCCTGTGGAACACCATCTTGATACCTTCCCAGTTAAAGGACTCTGCTGATTTTTGTAGTCTAACTGTACTGTTAATTTCAACCTTCTGCATTCTTCCAATTAAATATGAACTTAACCATTTGTGCACCGTCCCACTTATACCACAATACTTAAACTTATCTAGAAGAATTTCATAGTTCATACAGTCAAAAGCCTTTGAGAGATCACAAAATATCCTAATGGGTGATGTTTTCCGTTGAAAAGCCTTCCTGAAAACCAAACCAATATTTTGTTAATACTCCATTTTTACAAATATATGAGCTATTCTTGAATACATTACTTTTTCAAAAATTTTGGATAAAGTTGTCAGAAGTGAGATTGGACAATAGTTGTTAGCATCAGACCTACCCCATTTTTTATGGAATGATTTAACAATGGCATCTTTCAGACTATCTAGAAAAATACCCTGTTTCAGTGAGCTACTACATATATGACTGAGAATCCTACTCTTCTGTTGGGAACAAGCTATTAGTACTCTGTTGGAAATGCCATCAATTCTATGTGAGCTTTTACTTTTGAGTCAATTTATTATTTTTCTAATTTCAGCAGGAGAGTTTGATTAAATTTCAATTTTATCAAATTGCACAGGTATTGCCTCTTTCATATATAGCCTTGCATTTTCTAATGAATAGCTGGAACCTATGTTCTCTATAACACTTAAGAAATGATTATTAAAAATATTTTCTACTTCTGACATTTTGTTAACAAACTTTTCATTGAATCTTCCTGTGCTCTCAGTTGTCCTGTTTCCCTTTCAACAATAGCCCGCATCTCGTGGTCGTGCGGTAGCGTTCTCGCTTCCCACGCCCAGGTTCCCGGGTTCGATTCCCGGCGGGGTTAGGGATTTTCTCTGTCTCGTGATGGCTGGGTGTTGTGTGCTGTCCTTAGGTTAGTTAGGTTTAAGTAGTTCTAAGTTCTAGGGGACTGATGACCATAGATGTTAAGTCCCATAGTGCTCAGAGCCTTTTAACAATATTCCAAATTATCTTAATTTTATTGTCGGAGTGCAAATATGAGACATAATGGACACACTTCTGGACTTTTTATGAACTTTTCTTAATATAGTGATGTAATTTTTATAATGTTTCACTGTTTCTGCCTCATTATTCCTCCTAGCTATAAGATACATTCACTTTTCTGTTACATGATATTTTTATCTGTTCAATAAGCCACAGCTTTTTAGATTGCTTCTTACAATTACGTTTCACTGTTTTGTTAGGGAAACTGTTTTCGGATATACCTACAAGGGTATCATGAAATAGATTAATTTTTAAATTAGCATCAGGTTCGCTGTACACCTCAGCCCAGTGTAACCCTTGCAAGACTTCCCTGAACGGTTAAATTCTAAAATTGTTAACTGAGTGCCCTATTTCAGAAGACTGCTTTGCATTACTGTATGGAGCTATGTCATATACTGTAACTACCTGTGCATCAAGACCAGAAATACCATACTTAACATGAAACTTTTTTATTTGATTAAATTTATCTTGGTCTGTAAAAACATTGGTCTGTAAAAACATACTCAGTGTACTGCTTTCCTGTACTTCCTTAGTAGAAAAATCAATAACTGATGTCAAATTAAAAGAACCAAGTAATACTTTAATGTTGTCTATCAGACTCTTTCAGAAAACCTATATTTAAATCCCCACAAATAATAATTTGCTTCCCTCTGTCTGACAGATAGTACAACAAAGAACCCAAGGTTTTCAGGAACAGCTGAAAATCCCCCAAAGGGGACCTATAGATATCTACAATTATTTTCATTTTTATTTTACAGTCTAGTTCCGTAGAACCAAACTGAGGATTAAATCTCCAAGGTCATGAAATGTGTCAGTACATGAAATTACAACATAACAATAATAACAGATAAAACAAAATGTTTATGAACCCAAAAAAGACAAGCCATATAACAAAGGAATCAGCTTAATTTTCCAAGGAACTCCACGACAGAATAGAAGGAGTGGCCTATGAGGATACGCTTCTGTTTCAGTTTCGATCTGAAAGAGCGTGGATTACTGCTAAAATTTTTGAATTCTCGTGGTAGCTTATTTAAAACAGATACAGCAGTATACTGCACATCTGTCTGCACAAGAGTCAAGGAAGTGCGATTCAAATGCAGATTAAATTTCTGCCTAGTATTAACTGAGTGAAAATGCTAGTTCGTGAGAATAAGCTGATATTGTTAACAAGAAACTACTGTAAAGGATATGTATATCGAGAGAGCAATGCCAGAATACCCAGACTAATGAATAGCGGCCGATAAGAGGTTCGCAAACTTACACAACTTATTGCCTGAACTGCCCGTTTCTGAGGCAAAAATATATTTTGAGAATGGGAAGATTTACTGCAAAATATAATACCATACTCATAATCGAATGAAAATAAGCAAAGCAAACTACTTTTAGTGTCGAACTATCATTTACTTCAGATATAGTTGGAACAGTAAAAATGGCAGCATTAAGTCTTCGAACAAGATCGTGAACGTGGGCTTTCCAAGACAGTTTACTATTTATCTGAACACATAGAAATTTGAACTGTTCAGTTTCACTAATCTCATAAAGCTATCATTGTTTAGTTTAAGCTCATAGGCACATGCTTCTATATGTTGCTCTGTACAAAGGAAGAGAAATATTTGTGTTTGTTCTATAAATATGAAGGAACCACTAACTGACTTGTTTACTAAGCCATTACCAAGTGAACGATTTGGAAGAGCTACGAGATCGTTTAAATGTTATCAAAGTAGGTTGAGAGTTATTTCAGTTGAAGAGGCATATTGAGGATTGCAATTCAAATTCGTCAAAGTATTGTTTTCCAGTATACTTTCGTTTTAGATGGCAACTATGATACAGTATCTTTTTATCCTGTTCGTTGATATGTGGTTATCATGTTATTCGGTTTCACAAGTATCTTATAATTTGTGTGCCTGAGGAATGCTCACATCTCTCTAAATTTATGATCAACCAATTTACGTTTCACTGCAGATGGAAGGACGAGAAACACTGGGCTGAAGAAACAGTTGTGTCAAACATGTTTCGCATGCCAATTTTGCTGCGATCTCCTGTCCTCACGCTGTATTGCGTTCTTGCAGATTAGTTGTGCGCAGAACCTGGCGCAGTCCTCTGTGCAGACAACTTGTTGCGTATATGTCGGCTCAGATATCTTTGTTTTCTGCTACCCTTATTACATTTGTATACTTTGGAAGACTTGTGACAACCGGTTGTGATGTTATGATGCGGTGAAGTGGGCGTTGAAAGTGGTTTGTGCCGCATTCAGAAAGATAGACCATGAAACTTTTCAAATTAATAGTACATCACAAATCGTTTAGTGGTATGTCGTAATTTTGTGATACTTATTTAACGTGATGCTTGCCATTTATCAACAGCAATGAGAAGTTGCGATTGCCATCGGTCTTACCATAGCCCCAACAAATTGTAAAGATCGGGACGTGTCAGGATACTAGTTTTGAGGGCAATGGTTTTTAAAGAGTGACCTTTATCAGCAGTCGTGGTATATTACACTTCACATCAACTAGTGTAATTTTTTTGGCCCAATTGGCGTTGTATCTCCTTTAGCTGTACGGTAATGAAATATAGTGCACCACAAGTCTTCACTGCGACTTGAGTACATAACCATAGAATGTACAACTTTGTAGCGTCTCGGAGTGTCTACACACATCAAATAATGCGAGCCCCATCGCTGTTGCAGATGTGCTATAGATGTATTAGAGGACAATCAGCTGTTCTTCATACAACCTCACTAGATCCAACTACGATATTTTTAATACTACCTGTGTGCAGAGAGCTTAAACCAAGCCCCCTGATTTTATTTTAAACACTGTCTGTTGTCTGTACATCACATTTATTTACGGGTGTGACACTGTGAAAAGAAAATATTGAATTGTATGTATTTAAACCTGATGTGTTCAAGTGTGGTATTGGAATCCCCTGCCCCGCCCCAAAATCTTGGTCGAGGTGACAGGCTGATGGGTAGCACAACCTAGGTTATGTTTAAAGGTTACAGTTTGGTTGTGAGTTGATGTACCAGTGAATGTGAAAGCCAAATAAAGGTTGTGGTAAAAAACTAACTGGTAGTGCAGCCTGATGTTTATGTCCATGATGTGTTGAAAAGTCCAAGGGTGGCCCAGTGCATAACTTACCAAGTTCAGTGTGGTTCAAAATGGTGATTAAAGAGTAGTAAAGGACACTGATGTATTCCCTAACAAGTGCCCTGTTGCCTGATCATATGCAAATTATTGAGCTGCCACTATACACAGCAGGTAAAAAATGCTGGGAAAATATTACTTGATAAGGTTGTCAGCAAGCAGCTTTATTAAACTTTGACTGGTTACTTTACCAAAAAAAGATAATGTTTCACATCATTGTATTGTTGTGCCATTTCATTTCCTTCAGTTATGAACAATAAAGTTGTTTTTCTCTCTGCTAGTACTGCAATTTTTGTCATATTGGTTACCAAGCAGCACACTGTCATGTACAATAAGATGTGCATGGAGTAGCAAAAGCAGGATACATATAGATGAGATAGATACAAGTAAGATGAAGGTGAAGCTTTCCATCTACCCAAAGCTCTTGACTCCACAGTGCTTTACTATGCTTGGCCCTATTAACAAATGGTATGCCATTGCCTTCCTCTGACCTTTGAACTGACACCCAACCAAGCATTGGGGGAGCTACAGGTTAATGTGGATTCTGAACACAGTGGAACTTGGCTTTTATCACCTTTACAAACAATGCTAGAAGTGAAAAGTGCCAGATAAAAATTCAAAATTAATCAACAAAGTAGAAGGGAAAGAAGAGGATACAAGATATTAGTAGTTATGGTCAGAGGTCAGGGAATAAGTGTAAGAAATAAAATTAAAGATGAAGGAATGTAGTCAGGAGATATAAACTTATATGATGGAAGAAGTGTTTAGGGATGACTATGAGAATGATACTGTAAATTCCATCATTTGCCAAGAGGGTACACTTACATTATATTGCCAGTTACATATGTTCACAATTGCTTCACCTTTATTTTAATTTCTAATTACTTCTTCATGCTGTCTTTATAAACTTCTATTTTGTAACTCTTTGAGACTTGCAAGTTGCTCTAAGTAGCTCGCTTTTATCCCTCAAATTCATAAGGTACATTCAGTGGTGCATAACTTGTGTGCTTAATGAACCTGACAGCTGCCTGTTTTTCAGTACCTTGCTTGTCTTTGCTTACTCTCTGTCAGTGGCTTATTTTGTTGTTAATGTCTGCGTGAGCTCAAACGTAAGAACTGTTTCTTCACCATTGTAACTAGTGTTATGCCCCCCCTCTCTTCCTAATTTTGGGTCGACAGAAGCGTCCGATCCCACGCGTCGGCTTTGACCCGTGACATAAGGGTGTTGTCGTGTGTGACGTCATGACGGCGTGGAGTTTAGTTTGAGTGTGGCTGTCTCCAGTTCTGTTTTATCTTATTTTATTTACTTTTCTGATCTGTTCGTTCTATCTCGTGAGATTTTTTTTTGGGTCGACAGAAGTGTCCGATCCCATGCGTCAGCTTTGACCCGTGACGTAAGGGTGTTGTCGTGTGTGACGTCATGATGGCGCGGAGTTTGGTTTGAGTGTGGCTGTCTCCAGTTCTGTTTTATCTTATTTTATTTACTTTTCTGATCTGTTCGTTCTATCTCGTGAGATTTTTTTTTTTAATTTAAAAACACTTATTACTTATTTTAATTATCTGTTTCCTCGAATTTCTGTTTTAGTTTATTATATTTATCTTTCTGATCTGTTCGTTCTATCCCGTGAGATTTTTTTTTTTTTTTTTTTTTTTTTTTTAAAGACAAAAAACACTAATCAGCTACTGAAGCATCTTCTATGGGTTGCAGGGGTTACGACCCCTGGGGAGGTGGGTGGGTATTCATGCATGGCTGTCTTCACTTACACGTTGTAGCTACGCAAGGCGTCTAAATTTGTTTATATTTAGTTTGCCCCCCCCACCCAAAACACCCCATTTCCCGCACTTGTCCCGTTAGTGTCATTAGGCTTCTTGTGGAAAGTGTGTGTGTTTGTTTTTGTTTCCGCCATATTTGTGACGTCATGGGTCAAAGCAGACGGGCGGGATCGGACGCTTCCGTATTTCCCTAATTTTATGTTCAGAGTTGTTGGGGAAGGCCAGATAAAGTTATAGATACAAATAAAAGGTGCTAAAAATGGATGAATACATTTTAATCTGCTCTTTGTAGTGCATCAGCTGTTGATATTTTATCAGTCATCTTTCATTGTTACCAGTTTACCTCTCCTCAAATCAAGTGAGGTGGAGCAGTGATTAAGACACTGCACTGTTATTGAGAAGCACTGCCTGGGTATTATGATAGATAGTTGGAAAATAAATAAATCTTTTATCAGAAGTACTTCATTCATTAATTGGAATGGCTGCTCAAAGAAAGTCAGTCAAGCACGTTGTCTACACTCCACCTGTGTTAATGATCTTTATATTGAGGCATTAAACTAAACTATATCTTCCTCTCTTTGTACATTTGCGCTGGTATCTGTAGTCATTATATACCAGAGTAGGCCAATAAGTATCTGCATTTTCATTCTAATCGTTTGTAGACAGAATGTCAATCCTAAGGGACCGGGTTCAATTCCCGGTGTGGTTGGAGATTTTCTCCGCTCAGGGACTGGGTGTTGTGTAGTCCTAATAATCATCGTCATCATCATTTCATCCCCATTGACGTGCAAGTTGTTGGAGTGGCATCAAATCGGCAGACTTGCACCCGGTGAATGACATTTATTATGGCTTTGTCCGTTCACCAACTGCTAGATTGTACTGTTCTCTTCACTTGTGAAAGGTTGCAGCGTTGCCATATCAGTATGATTTGCTCTTGTGTGAAGTAAACATGGTGGTGCCACTCTGTTTTTCACAATGAGGATAAGTGTTCTGTAACCTGTATAAGGAGCTGAATTTTCTGGAAGACCTTAAACACAATATGGGGAATAGATCTTACTGTGGTGAAGGTTTTTCTAGTGGATTGAACAATTCAGAAGTGTGTAAACACAAGTGAAAGATGAGAAAACGGCAGGATATCCAGTCTTATCCCCAGCTAATGTCAACATTAAGTAAATTCATGGGCTGTTTTTGAGTAACCATTGAGCGACTGCTGATGAAGATGCAGACTATATTGCATATTAGTTGTGGTTCTGCTTATGATGTCATCTGTAACAGTTTCAAACTTTGTACAGTCTCTGAAATAAATGTCCCAAAACAACTCAGCGAAGAGCACAAGCACCATTGTGTGAGAATTTGTATGCTGCTGCCTAATCATCACGGTAATGAGGAAGAAATGTTTTTGAAGCAAAACATCATTGGAGATGTAACATGCATTCATAACTTTGGACCAGAGAGAAAGAAATTAAAAGAGTGAGCATGTTGCAGGAAATGTGATGTTCCCAGTTTTTTAGTACTTACAAGGACAAATTCTGGAACATCATCTGGAAAGGGTTAAGAGGAAACAGTCAACATTCCAGTGATGTGCTTTGCAATGGGTCAAAGCATACAATTTCAAACAAACACTAAGGCCTGTTGTCCCTTGCAACCATTGTACCCACCCACTCACCCACCCACGACAAAGTGTGTCCACACATTGCTGCTCATATTGTTCTAACCCATCAGATGGTGTATTTGGAAGTGTTGGAGCAATGTGCACAGAGTCATGATGCCCCCCCCCCCCCCCCCCCCCCCCGTCCACAAATTGGATTTCCATTAATTCTGATTAAAGCAGTGCATGTCCATGGCTTGCCTGTAGGTTAACTGAAATTTGTGATACCACCTGTCTGCTTTGACCTGTGATGTAACTGCTGTGTGATGTCATGGTGGTGTGACAGGACAACTATGTTGAATAATGATTTAAATTTTATGCTGTTGCAGTAAATTAGGAAAATGTCCAAGCACTTTGTCTTCCTCTTGTATTGCATTCATCTTGATATCTTGATCTAACCATATCCTTATTGGTCAATACCCCTTGTACTAGTAACATTCTAGTAGGCAATGCGAGCAATTCACTTCAGCTCAGTTTGGTGTACTTACTCAAAAACTGCCAATGTTGTATATTACTCCAGTGCTTTTTCAACTATATATTTGAGCACATATTTTACTGAAGCTTGATTCTTGTGCAATTTCTCTGAAAATATACAGAAATGAATTCAAATGCCCACCACTGCCACCAGTGTAGTGAAAGTAATGCATCCCATAGAGCTTCCAACGTCTTAGTAATTTTTCCTTTTTCTTCGGCAAAAGAAGGCAAGTCACCTTCCTGGTCTCTCAGCACAAGTGTGTTTACTGTCATTAATGTGTATGCGGAAAAAACTATCTGTTTGAATGACAAGATAGTAATTATTTAGGAGTACCTTGCATCTCAAATACTTTTCTTGGATTTCTGCCAGTTAAAACTGTGCATCTGAAAATGTCAGACAGTTGTTTCAATGAAGTGTTGTGGCACAGTGTTAACTGGCGGCAAACCTATTATTTCAAACAGATGTACCAGGAAACCCAGAAAAATTATACCTGCCATCTATTAATGGACTGCTGGATGTGCCATACTGTACAGTGCTTGTTGATTACTCTTTGAAATAGGCTAAAATAAGTGTTGATGCTGCCAGTAGATGTGATAGTCGTAACACTTGATCCTAAACATTACTGGCACTTCAAGTACATTGTTCTGTTTCAAACTGTATGCCTCTTTTTATGTTTGCTACTCGCCATATAGTGGAGCTGCTGAGTCGCGATAGGCACAACAAAAAGATTCACATAATTATAGCTTTCAGCCATTAAGGCCTTTGTCAGCAGTACACACACAAGGGAGTGGCGGACACTGAAGTGTTGCAGTTTAGATGTAGGGCAGGAGAGAAGGTGCAGAGGGGGGAGGGGGTAAGTAGCGGAAAGGAGAGAAATAAAAAGAAATTAAAAGACTGGGTGTGGCGGTGAAATGACAGCTGTGTAGTGCTGGAATTTGAACAGGGTGGGGGCTGGATGGGTGAGGACAGCGACTAATGAAGTTTGAGGCCAGGAGGGTTATGGGAACATAGGATGTATTACAGGGAAAGTTCCCACCTGCACAATTCAGAAAAGCTGGTTTTGGTGGGAACGATTCATATGGCACAGGCTGTGAAGCAGTCATTTGAGTCATATCGTGTTTGGCAGCATGTTCAGCAGCAGGGTGGTCCACTTGTTTTTTGGCCACAGTTTGTTGGTGGCCTTTCATGCGGACAGACAGCTTGTTGGTTGTCATGCCTACATGGAATGCAGCACAGTGGTTGCAGCTTAGCTTGTAAATCACATGACAGGTTTCACAGGTAGCCCTACCTTTGGTGGGATAGGTGATGATGGTGACTGGACTGGAGTAGGTGGTGGTAGGAGGATGTATGGGACAGGTCTTGCATCCAGGTCTATTACAGGGGTATGAGCCATGAGGTAAGGGATTGGGAGCAGGGGTTGTGTAAGGATGGACGAGTATATTGTGTAGGTTCGGTGGACGGCGGAATACCATGGTAGGAGGGGTGGGAAGGATAGTGGGCAGAACATTTCTCATTTCAGGGCACGATGAGAGGTAATCGAAACCCTGGCAGATAATGTAATTCAGTTGCTCCAGTCCCGGATGGTACTGAGTTACAAGGGGAATGCTTCTCTGTGGCTGGACTGTGGGACTCTGGGAGGTGGTGGGAGACTGAAATGATTGGGCATGAGAGATTTGTTTTTGTATGAGGATGGGAGGATAATTACGGTCAGTGAAGGCTTCAGTGAGACCCTCGATATATTTTGAGAGAGACTACTCGTCACTGCAGGTGCGACGACAACGGGTGGCTAAACTGTACGGAAGGGACTTCTCGATATGGAATGGGTGGCATCTGTCGAAGTGGAGGTATTGGTGGTGGTTAGTAGATTTGATATGGACGGAGGTGGAGGTCAACATCTAGGAAGGTGGCTTGTTGGGTTGAGTAGGCCCAGGTGAAGCAAATGGGGGAGAAGTTGAAGTTCTGGAGGAATATGCATAAGGTGACCTCACCTTCACTCCAGATAGCAAAGATGTCGTCAATGAATCTGAACCAGGTGAGGGGTTTAGGATTCTGTGTTTTTAGGAAGGATTCCTCTAGATGGCCCATGAATAGGTTAGCACACTGTAGCCGTATCACGGATTTGTTTGTAGGTAATTACTTCAAAGGAGAAGTAATTGTGGGTGAGGGTATAGTTGGTCCTGGAGACTAGGAAGGAGGTTGTTGGTTTGGAATCCATAGGGCATCTAGAAAGGTAGTGTTCGATAACAGTAAGGCCATGGGCATTAGGGATGTTAGTGTACAGGGAGGTGGCATCAACAGTGACAAGCAGGGCACCGTGTGGTAAAGAGACAGGAACTGTGGAGAGTCAGTTGAGGAAATGGTTGCACTGATGCTGCTGCTCGCAGTGTGGTTTCAGATCTCTGAGACTGTAGACATGTGTGCAAGTTGTGTTTGCATGAGTATATGTGTGTGCACGTGTGTGTATGTGTGTCTTCTGCTGACAAAGGCCTTAATGGCCGAAATTTATAGTTGTGCGAATCTTTTTTTTTGTGCCTATCACGACTTAGCATCTCCACTATATGGTGAGAAGCAACTTTCCTTCTCTGGTATTGTTACATTCCATCCTGGATTTTCCATTGTTTGATCTTTTTATGTTTCAAACGTGTCTCTCTCTTTCTGCCTGTCTAACAAGAATTACATTTCGCGCAAATGCCCATCCTTACATCAGCTTCCTTTCAGCATCTGACGTTCTCAACAGAATGGCTGTTCTCCAGCCTTTTATACACACACACACACACACTCACACATTCTCTCCCACACACACTCACTTTGCTCTCGAACATAAAGAAATGTGTGTGTGTGTGTGTGTGTGTGTGTGTGAGACAGAGAGAGAGAGAGAGAGAGAGAGTGCGGATAACAACTAAACTGAAAAGAAATTATGTGATACAAATAAAGATTAAAGCCCAAGACCATAGGGAAAAAGGCCAATGAAATGAATTTATGATATGAACAAAAAGAAAAATAATAAAAATGAAACATAAGTAATGGTATACATGACAGAGAAGTTTGAGAGAATTCAAATGTAAGGAGAAATCTAATGTCTACTGTGCAAAGAATCTGGGGAAGCAGGTGGGGAAGAAATTTGAGTAAATTGTGTCCATGGGTATAACCAAAACCATGCAGATTGAACATTGACTTATCAATTAAATGCAGCTTGGCGGACTACTGCCCTCATTTAAATTCCGTTCTCATGTTCAGTGGCAGGAAATGTGTGTTAGGAATTGGTGAGAGAAGAAAACTACGAAGAAACTAGTGTAGAGCAAATCCTGTAATTCTGATACAATAAAGTATACGTTTGGTATCTAAAGCTATAAAGCAGTTCTGTTCAGTGGAGAAATACACACCACTCACACTTGGAGGTAGAATTAGATATCCACTGATAATTTTGTAGCAAAGCCTATTGGGTTGTGAGATTTAAGCAGTTTGTTTTGAGTGTTAGGTTGTGGTCAAGCAAGCATAAAATGGTTTTTGCTTCTAGACCAGTAGTTGGGTGAAATGAGGAGCACCATTCTACAAGAGACAGGAAAGTGTATCTGAAATTATTCAAATTCCACCCACTTGCAACCTTGTAGCCTTTTGGGTAGCAAAGGTGATATATCACTGAATTATTAAGAAGTGAAAAAGAGATCATGTTGTGAATTCCTGGACACTATGTAAATTGTTGCATGAAGCCTTCTGAGTTCTGGGGTAGGTGTGAGATACTCAATAACTTACATGATGTGCAACGATAATCTCCTGACCACCTCAACAGGCTTAGCCTAGGTGATGGCAGAACATTTCATCGACATGGGAGCTAACACTAGACAGGATGATTTGGTGCCCTGGATCAGCATCGTCGACACTCGTCCTTTCTAGAATGTCTTCTTCTTCTTGTTCATGGCAGTTAAGTTCTTCTAGAATGTATTGCTGACTGTCTTTTTTATGTCAAAGATAAGAACTCTTTTTTTCTCACTAATTAAAAAAATGATGATAAGCATTTATTGTTTGATTTGTCAGAACGGAACAAATGACAGACTTGCTTAGCAGCTGCACAAGTGTGTAGTGAAGTTTTTAAATTGTTGCCAGTTAAGTCTGTTTATTTAGTTATAATAAAAGCCTAACATATGCCGTTTTCTAAAAGTGATAAATATGTATTAAACAAAAAATACAAGCGTAAATAATTGAGTTAATTTCATGTTCCATGGATCGTTTTGCATGGTAAATCTTATTGATGTGGAATGACTCTTTTACAAGTACATCACATATTAATTTGTAAATATGGTTACATGCTGAACATTTATAAGGTTTTTTTAAAGGATATCAAAAGATCATGTGGGTTGATGGAATTTCAGACAGAATTGTGAAAAGTTGTTCCAGTTCAATACGTAATGTCCTTAGTGATATATGCAATGCATTGCTGCCACAGGGAATTTTTCCAGACTGGTTAAAGTATGCAATTAAACCATTTCATAAGAAAGTTGACAAGACAGGCTTAAATAGTTATCACACAGTTTCCTTACTGACATCTTTCTCCAAAACATCTGAAAATGTAATGTACTCATGAATATCTGCACACAAATGGAAACAACGTACTTAGCATATCACAGTTTCAATTCCAGGAGGGTTACTCAACTGAGAATGGTATTTATACATTCACTCATCAAATAGTAAAAGCCTAAAATAATATTATATTGCCAGTTTGGAATTTTTGTGACCTTTCCAAGGTGTTGGATTTGTGTAGGTCATGGTGCTCTCATAGAAAAACTCAAGTTTTATGGAACTGATGGCTTTACACGCAGCTGATTATCATTTAGGTATCTCTTAAAGGAGCCAGGTATTTTAACTGCACTGTCACAATCCATATATTTGCTAGTGAAATTAGTCATAAATAATCCATCACAATTTGAGAAAAGCAATTATGTCCATACCTACAACTCTAGAGGGAAAAATGACCTTTATTTAGAAGTCACTGGCTCAGTAACATAAAATGTCTGACAGATTGGGAAGCAAGTTTTAAATCTAATTTAAAATCATTTTTCCTGCACAACTTCTTCTGTTCCATTGATGAAATTGTTATTAAAAACTTGTACAAAAGGGGGGGGGGGGGGGAGAGAGAGAGAGAGAGAGAGAGAGAGAGAGAGAGAGAGAGAGAGAGAGAGAGAGAGAGAGAGAGAGACCCCAAGATTGTGTTGCAAGTGTGACTGCCATTTCTATATGGACAATATTCTTAATTTTAAAGGAACTATGAGCTTCCTGGGCTTCACATTTCATTTAAAGCTTATCTGTTCATCACAGCGTGAGACCTAGAAGCAAGGTCCCTAAAAGTACTATGATGTTGTTGTTGTTGTGATCTTCAGTCCTGAGACTGGTTTGATGCAGCTCTCCATGCTACCCTATCCTGTGCAAGCTCCTTCATCTCCCAGTACTTGCTGCAACCTACATCCTTCTGAATCTGCTTGATGTATTCATCTCTTGGTCTCCCTCTACAATTTTTACCCTCCACTCTGCCCTCCAGTACTAAATTGGTAATCCCTTGATGCCTCAGAACATGTCCTACCAACCGATCCCTTCTTCTGGTCAAGTTGTGCCACAAACTCCTCTTCTCCCCATTTCTATTCAATATCTCCTCATTAGTTATGTGATCCACCCACCTAATCTTCAGCATTCTTCTGTAGCACCACATTTCGAAAGCTTCTATTCTCTTCTTGTCTAACTATTTATTGTCCATGTTTCACTTCCATACATGGCTACACTCCTTATAAATACTTTCAGAAATGACTTCCTGACACTTAAATCTATACTTGATGTTAACAAATTTCTCTTCTTCAGAAACGCTTTCCTTGCCATTGCCAGTCTACATTTTATATCCTTTCTACTTCGACCATCATCAATTATTTTGCTCCCCGTATAGCAAAACTCCTTTACTACTTTAAGTATCTCATTTCCTAATTTAATTCCCTCAGCATATTTTGAAATATTTTAGCACCAGTTCATGGGGAGCAGACAACACTCTTTCAAGCCCCTGAAACTTGGGTGAACTGTCGCTTTGAAGAGCCTATAAAAAATAGCCGTACTACAGACACCTGACCACCATACCATTGCTTGCACACCCCTCTATTTTCAGAATTAGAAAGAAAAAAAAAATACATAGACATTTGTAAAGGCCAAAAATGTCTGCTTGTGTCTGTGTATGTGCGGATGGATATGTGTGCGTGTGTGCGCGCGAGTGTATACCTGTCCTTTTTCCCCCTAAGGTAAGTCTTTCCGTTCCCGGGATTGGAATGACTCCTTACCCTCTCCCTTAAAACCCACATCCTTTCGTCTTTCCATCTCCTTCCCTCTTTCCTGATGAAGCAACCGTTTGTTGAGAAAGCTTGAATTTTTATATACGGCCAAACTTTCAGGAAACATTCCTCACACACAAATAAAGAAAAGATGTTATGTGGACATGTGTCCGGAAACGCTTAATTTCTATGTTAGAGCTCATTTTAGTTTCGTCAGTATGTACTGTACTTCCTCGATTCACTGCCAGTTGGCCCAATTGAAGGAAGGTAATGTTGACTTCGGTGCTTGTATTGACATGCGACTCATTGCTCTACAGTACTAGCATCAAGCGCATCAGTACGTAGCATCAACAGGTTAGTGTTCATCACGAACGTGGTTTTGCAGTCAGTGCAATGTTTACTAATGCGGATTTTGCAGATGCCCATTTGATGTATGGATTAGCACGGGCCAATAGCCGTGGTGCGGTACGTTTGTATCGAGACAGATTTCCCGAATGAAGGTGTCCCGACAGGAAGACGTCTGAAGCAATTGATCGGTGTCTTAGGGAGCATGGAACATTCCAGCCTATGACTCGCGACTGAGGAAGACCTAGAACGATGAGGACACCTGCAATGGATGAGGCAATTCTTCATGCAGTTGACGATAACCCTAATGTCAGCATCAGAGAAGTTGCTGCTGTACAAGGTAACGTTGACCACGTCACTGTATGGAGAGTGCTATGGGAGAACCAGTTGTTTCCGTACCATGTACAGCGTGTGCAGGCACTATCAGCAGCTGATTGGCCTCCACGGGTACACTTCTGCGAATGGTTCATCCAACAGTGTGTCAATCCTCATTTCAGTGCAAATGTTCTCTTTACGGATGAGGCTTCATCCCAACGTGATCAAATTGTAAATTTTCACAATCAACATGTGCGGGCTGACGAGAATCCGCACGCAATTGTGCAATCACGTCATCAACACAGATTTTCTGTGAATGTTTGGGCAGGCATTGTTGGTGATGTCTTGATTGGGCTCCATGTTCTTCCACCTACGCTTAATGGAGCATGTTATCATGATTTCATATGGGATACTCTACCTGTGCTGCCAGAACATGTGCCTTTACAAGTACGACACAACATGTGGTTCATGCATGATGGAGCTCCTGCACATTTCAGTCGAAGTGTTCGTACGCTTCTCAACAACAGATTCGGTGACCGATGGATTGGTAGAGGCGGGCCAATTCCGTGGCCTCCATGCTCTCCTGACCTCAACCCTCTTCACTTTCATTTATGGGAGCATTTGAAAGCTCTTGTCTACACAACCCCGGTACCAAATGTAGAGACTCTTCGTGCTTGTATTGTGGACGGCTGTGATACAATACGCCATTCTCCAGGGCTGCATCAGCGCATCAAGGATTCCATGCGATGGAGGGTGGTTGCATGTATCCTCGCTAACGGAGGACTTTTGAACATTTCCTGTAACAAAGTGTTTGAAGTCACGCTGGTATGTTCTGTTGCTGTGTGTTTCCATTCCATGATTAATGTGATTTGAAGAGAAGTAATAAAATGAGCACTAACATGGAAAGTAAGCGTTTCCGGACACATGTCCACATAACATATTTTCTTTCTTTGTGTGTGAGGAATGTTTCCTGAAAGTTTGGCCGTACCTTTTTGTAACACCCTGTATATATATATCACCTCATGCAAGATTGTCACACAGTACATAGTATGGAAAACAATCTCTCAGTCCTCCATACAGTGAAAAAGAGATACTTTTTGTATATTTATGAAGACTGAGAAATGTACACCTACCGAAAAAAAGTCCAAAGAAAAGACACCCAAAGAGCAATGCACATTAAGAAACAACAGTTTCTTAGGTAACTGCTGCCCCGTTTTTGACAACTTCCTTTAAAGCCATTCCACAATTTCAAAGCTATGCCTGGACGTTTGTGTATATATATTAGCAGTTGACAATGTGTCCAAGCTCCATTATACCCTTCAGCAGTTCTCAGTGTTTTAAATTTTGCTCATTAGAGGACTTAATCTCGGGCTCAACTTGAACATCCATCCACTGTACTTATTTTACACTTATATTAAATTGAAATAATTACTTTTGGTATTTTGTTTGGAAAACATGCAATTTGAAATTTTGAAACACGAGGGAATAATTGTTCTGAAGCTAAAGCATTGTAATAGTTTTGATGTTTCAGGTTGTATAGTTTTATCATTATGACCTCACTGGGTGCAAGCCATTTAAATCTACTTGACTTTTACTGTTTTTGTCATTAACATTGCTTCTCTACAGCATAACATAAGTTATTTAATCTTTCAGCACTTGTACTATACATATATAAGCTTTGTGTCCCATTTGCTACTACATAAAGTATATATACATCCATATTATGCATTAACAATGGCAGATTCAGGTGTGCTTGATAATGGACTAGTATAAAGGCTGAAACACTTCATGTGGAATTAATAAAGTTCTAATTAAGCACCTGAAGTGGCTTTTCATTAAATGAACAATAGTTGTGGAATCAGCACTATCCAAACATGTAGGAGCTAATAATTTCTCAGTAATAGTAAGCGAACAATGAGGCTCAATGGAATCCATCCAGAAGGAACTGCATTTAAAAATGTCGAGGTTGATTTTAAAATTCTACACTGAGATTTGGCAGATCTCCATCCTGGCTGCTACAGAGATGCAGAAGTACCTTTAAATTTGATAAACAATAAGAAGGAAAAGAAGGAACACGCTCCAGATATAACTTACATCATTGTTTGCTAGCCTTTTAGGTAGACATCGTGGTTTTAATATAGTGTACACTGATAGTTATAAGCAAGGGGGCTCCCGTTGCTGTTGTGTTTCCCGGTCATGTCCTCAGGATTTTCCTTCCCACTGAATACATTATATTTAGTGCAGATGAAATGTCTCCAAAGCAAAAAAGTCACATCTGCTTCAATTCCCATAGTACCCTGTAGATTTTGCAGCAAATGTTTCCAATAGAGAAAATTACAGACAGAATGGCCCTCTCCTTGTTCAGCAGCAAGGGAGGCATGTGCCATTCTGCTGAGTACCATGGGATGTGGGAATCTGGTGAAATGAGCATGAGACCAAGGAGTCCCACCGTGAGTTGGAGAGCCATACAGCTATGTGAGTAGGAGTGACTGGCAGTAAGGTGCAGTAAGCTGTGGCTGGTGAAAAGCAGTGGTCTACTTCATACCAGTCATTCCAGTGGGGTGTTAAGTGGAGTCCTGCCCTCTATTTTAGCTGATGTTTAGAGAAATGTGGTAAATCTTTTAAAATTGTGTGTAACATCTGAACTGTAGTCTAAGCTTTTAGGCTGGAGTTGTTAATGTGTATGTGGCTGAGCTCTTTGTAGTCCAGTGATCATCCAGCTGTATGATGTACTATTTTAATTCTTTCACTGTGGTGATACCACTACTGATGAATGCCATATTAGAGCAGTATACAAATGGGTTCAGAAAACATATTAAGGAATTGAAACTGTTGGCAAGGAAAAGACTCCTGTTTTTGTCTCTTCTCTGGAGGCATTAACAGAAAAATCTTTCCTGTGTGGACATTTCAGAGATATTTTGTTTCATCTTGAAAATGCCAAAGACACTACAAGAGAGCTCATTGTCATTGGATAATTTAACTGATGATTAGATTATGTTAGGAATCAATAGAATAGCACATGGTTTAAATTCTTGTGAGAAAATTGTGTGTGTGTTAATTTTAATCCTTCCAGTCTTCTTTTCAATTTTCATTATTGCCTCTTCTCATGGAGCACATCTTGTATGGCCTGCTATCAACATCATAGTGACTGACTTTCTATACCATTGCTCGTCATACAGTCAAGTGAATGTTAATGTATCAGTTGCAAGCAGTGTGGTCGTTTGGAGTTTACCTTAAGCAGACATGTCCGATTATTCTATAAGAATCTCTTCCCACATCAAGCCCATTAATTATCAGCTATACTTGCACCTTGATAGCTGCCCCCAATTCCACAATAAAAAGTCTCTCCTACACAATCTGGCCTCAATTGTATAGTGCATTTGCAGCAATAAACAACTCTTTGCACAGTATGCCGAAGGGCATACTAAGCTTTCACAGACAAGTATTATCGCCCATCCCCTCTCCAAAAATAGTTCACAAGCAGATTTACACTGAGGTGACAAAAGTCATGAGATAGTGATATGCATATAAACAGATGACGGTAGTATTGTATACTCAAGGTATAAAAGGGAAGTGAATTGGTGGAGCTATCATTTGTACTCAGATGGTTCATGGGAAAAGATTTCTGACATGAGTATGGCTGCATGACAGGAATTAACAGACTTGGAATGCAGAATGGTGGTTTGAGCGAAATGCATGGGCCATTCCATTTTGGAAATCGTTAAGGAATTTGATATTCTGTGGGCCCCAGTGTAAAGAGTGTGCTGAGAAATTTCAAGCATTACATCTCACCATGGACAAAGCAGTGGCCAACGGCCTTCACTTACATGGTCGAGATCAGTGCTGTTTGTGTAGAGTTGTTAGGGCTAACAGACAAGCAGTTCTGCATGGAATAATGGTAGAAGTCAATGTGGGATGTATGATGAACATATCCTTTTGAACAATGTGCAGGTGCTGCAATGCCTCTCCTGGGCTAGGAACCATATTGGTTGGACCCTAGACGACGGGAAAGCTATGGCCTGGCGAGATGTCCCAGTTTCAGTTGGTAAGAGCTAATGGTAGGTTTTGAGTGTGGAGCAGACCACATGAAGCCATGGACCTAAGTTGTCAACAAGTCACTGTGCATATTGGTGGTGGCTCTTCAAAGATGTGGGCTGTGATGATTACATGGAATGGACTGGGTCCTCTGATCCAACTGAACCGATATTGACTGGAAATGTGTATTGTCATCTACCTGGAGGCAACTTGTAAACATTCATGGACTGCATGTTCCCAAATAACTACGTGCCACATTACGGATCGACAGTTGTTCGCGACTGGTTTAGAGCATATTCTGGACAATTTGAGTGAATGATTTGGCCACCCAGTTCGCCTGACATGAATCCCATCAGACATTTATGGGACATAATCAAGGGCTCAGTTCATGCACAAAATCTTGCACTGGCAACACTTTTGTAATAATAGATAACTGTAGAGACAGAGGGCTCAGTAATCTGTAGGGGACTTACAATGGCTTGTTGAGACTGTGCTAATCGAGTCTCAGCACAACACCAGGCAAAAGGAGGTCTGACATGATATTTGGAGGTATTCCATATCTTTTGTCATCTCAGCGAACCAGTTGCAAAGGAGCATCCCTCTCATCACCCAACAACACCCTATTTAACCACTTGCCCATATTCTTTGAAAGACCTTCACCTAGTTATCATCATAACTGGAGATAGAGAACAATCCTTCCTGCACCTTCCAAAGTGGTGTTCCAGGTCCCACCCAATCCCTAAAATATCTTAGTGTATTCTAAGGACACACCTACTCTCAACCTCTTGCTGCCTGAGTAATACCCATGATGGACACCCGGGTGCAAGACCTGTCCAATGTAGCCATCCTGCACTTTCCATGGCAAGCATATCCTATCCTATCCTAGCAGAGGTGTGGCCACTTGTAACTGCAGCATACCATTTATGTGAGTATGGCCGCCAACCTTCTGTCCACCTGAGTGAGTGGCCACTGCCAAACTATGGCCAAGAGTAGTATTGGTGTCCCCGTGACTTAACATACTTCTGAGCATATTGTTGTTGTTGATTTCAGTGGCTGCTTCATGATCCTACCATTTGGATTTGGATCTCCCCCCCCCCCCCCCCCCCCAATCCTTCCTCCTTTCCAGCCAATGTCAACTTCTCCAAATTACCTATATAGAAATTTTCCCTGCAACACATCATTTGATTCCATGATCCTCCTGGCCTAAGTGTCTGGTAGCACCTTTCCCACATCCACCTCCACCTCTGCACCCCACTCCTCAGTTCATTCATTGTACATTCTCATCCTTCTCTATGCAGTTGCCCTCTTCCCCCATTCTATATCAAATTCCAGTCTACTACTCCATGTCTTCGTGTAATGTCCATGACTCCTACTTCATACACCACAGTGAGCTCAGCAATGCCACTTTCCTACCCTGTGCATTTGCTGTCCATCTATCTTAGCTCTACTTCCAATTCTTCTTTCTGCTCCCTGTCTGCTTTCTTCCTCTTCACATACCTGCTAATACAATCTTTCACTCAAGTCAAGCTGGCTGTTGATAAAATGTTGTCAGCCAGGACACTGTAGCTCAGCAGACATGTGTGTGTGTGTGTGTGTGTGTGTGTGTGTGTGTGTGTGTGTGTGTGTGTACTGTGTTAACTGTGAAGAATGATTTCTCCAAATGCTCAGTAGTGTTCTTAGGCTTATTTATGAATCTATTGATGATTTAGTGAGACACAAAAGTGAGCTGTTACCTTCACTCCTGCCTTACTTCTGTTCCACCAGGGACTTTTCATTATTATATTTTTGTCTATATGTTTCCTGACTCAGACACATCCAACATGATTATACTAAACTACACACTTTACCCGAAGTGAAGTGGTGCAGTGGTACCACATTTGACTCATATTTGTGAGGATGATGATTCAGATCCCTTTTTGGCCATCTGTAGTTATATTTTCTGTGGTTTTCTTAAACTGCTCAAGGCAAAGGCTGGGATGGTGTTTTTCAAAGGGCACAGCTGATGTCCTTCCCTGGTCTTAACTTGTATTCCATATCCGATGACCTTGTTATTGATGTGACACTAATTTCTACTCTTCATTCCTTTTTACATTCTTTGGAAAATTGCACTTTGATTTACACATTATTGTTATTTTTGTGGCAGGTGAGGATCTTATTATCAATCCTAAAGATTTTCCAGGCATCAAACAAGGAAGTGTAGTTGAAATATATCTTCCTGAAGATGAGTTCAGCCGCCTGTTGTTGCAGGTTACTTCATTCAAGGAAGACATGCAAAGCAAAGGTAAGTAAAAAAGAAATAAAAAATGCAAATGTGGTTTTTCTGACATTGTTTATGCAGTTACCTTGGGTATAAACTGTTTGTATAAAATGACCAAAAATAAAGATGTTCTAGTTGTACTTTTTGGCATGATTAATTCTCTTGTTTTGAAAATTTATGGATCCCAAGATAGTATTATTAATATGTTTTTATGGTCCCAGTTTAGCCTCATGCTGTTCACACACTGTTCGGATATTGAGATTATCAGTAATACCTACAGACTATGCGCATAATGCATACATCATTTTTGTATTATCGCTTTTTTTGGTTTTCCCATCTGTTGATTGATTCATTCACCCTAGATTGAAACATATAACAGCAGAAATAAAGAGCAAGTGTTAATATTTAGGTAAAGGCATGTATTTACTTTTGTGGAAAATGCAACAGTAAAGAGGACCACACTAATAAACATGCACAAAATATTTCAGCTAGGTAACTTTGTTATTGTAGTAAAAGATGAGAATAATTTGTTACACACTCATGCAGTGCACCATTGCTTAAAACTCTAAAACAGCAGTGGAAAACAGTACACATGAAGTCTCTGTCTGACGGATTTGAAGAGATTGTGAACTCAGTGTATTAAGTTTGCCACAAATCATGTTGTTTTATAGAGCTGTCATCTTTTCTCAGTCCATTCTGGTCTCCACTTTCCGTGTATCTTCTGTTAACATTCAACGTTGATAGTTTAGGTGAGATTCAAAACCCTCAAAAGAATCCAATTCTGGAATCCAAAACAGCTACATCCTTAGAGTGCCTGTCACTTCACATGCAGTGAACAGCATTTTGTACATTCTTGGGGAGTTGCACTGTTAGCACTTCATTGGTTATCATTTAGATTCTGGTTAATGTTTATAATGCAGTGTTTCATTTGAGGAGATATTGGTGTTAAAAATTCTAAGAGTATTCCTCATATTGTTCCAATAGATTTGACAGACTTATATTGACACTGTTTATTTCTCTGTGTAAACATTGCTGGGGCAGACCTTGATATAGTCTTCACAATAGCACATGCTGTCCAGAAAAATTTTCTAACGATTAAAGCTGATAAGCCATTTACAATTTTTCCAAGTTGTAATACATTGATGTACAAGGATGATCTTACGAAGGTTCCAAGAATTTGCGACAGAGAAGGGATATGTGGATATTGGCTTGCCATATGTCTTGACATTAGTGTACAAATTTACATTTAATCCTGTACTTAAACAAAATAAAATAACATTATTAGTTGTATAAGTCAGTTGAAATTTTTTAATATTCCTTCTTCAGTGATATTTGTTGAAGTGTAGATGCTCATTTCTTGATTTATGGGCTCTATTCAGTGTGTATATTTCAGAAAGGAGCAGAAAGAAAGAGAGAGAGAGAGAGAGAGAGAGAGAGAGAAGAATAGGGTTGGAAACAGTCAAATGAAAACAGTCGATTCAGTCAGTTGTTGGAAAACAATCGACTCATTCAGTTGTAGTTTTATGTATCTGTTGAATTATTCATTCATTCTTTAGAGTGAAACCAGTCTTTGGGAGCAACTGAATGGAAACAGCTGACACAATCTGGCAGTGTTTTGAGTACTGACTAAGTTATTCATTCTTTCTTTTCAAGTGAAACCAGTCTTTAGTTCTTCTGTTGGTTGAAATATGTGTTCATTCGTTCATTCAGCTGAAACCACTGTTTAGTTGATTGAATTATCCAGTTATCCTCTTGAGCGAAACCAGTCTGTAGTGTTTTCACTAGGTGAAGTAAAACAGTGGTATACAATACAAATTAGGGCTACATATAGTCCTAGAAGGTAGCTGCAATCCCAGGTATACAGGAAGACATCTCAGTGGTTATGCTAAAGTTAAAATACGTAGTATAAATACTCATTTAATTATGTACTGGAGGACTAATTCTTATTTTCATCATTTAAAACTGATATATAAACTGCTGTGCATTAAATTGTTCCAGGTGCAATTAACATCATGTAACTAATAAATCTTCATTGGTAGTGCAAAGTTGCAGGCATGAAAGTTCTGTTAAGGGTACGTGAAGAAGAAAGGGTACATGGCAGATTTCTGTGACTGTTTGCATTCCATTTTACTGAAAAGATGTGATGATGTCCATTAATTAATTATATAAAGAAACCTATCTATGTAGCTAGCCTCTGAGTGTCCTGCTCACTTCATGTCAGGTTCGTGCTGTTGCCAGGGCCAGCTGGTGTGAGAAAGTGGCGTGGTGGCCGGTAGCTAATAGTGCCGGTCCCAGCAGTATCCTCCACTTGTGCCGACCACCATTCCACCTCTTTGCACTGGCTACAATGCTTGCTGTGGCAACAGCAGGAGGAGGCTGTAGTGGTGGTGGGTCCACACGCGTGCCCCAATTGTCACCCCCCCCCCCCCCCCCCACACACACACACACACACACACAGAAAAGGGTGTGAGGAAAAGCGAAATCACCAAACCCAGAGACTGAGTGAAAACATTCATATAGCAGCTGCAGTTGATAGAGCCTTATGCCAGTCAATTGTCTCACATTGAATGAAACCACTCAAACTTGGTCAGTGAGTGAAAACATTCACGTAACGGCCACAGCCAGTGGAGACTTGATTCAATCAGTTGTCTCGTATTGAGTGAAACCACATAAACTCAGTGAGTGAGTGAAAACATGCATATAGCTGACATGGCCACAGAGACATGGCCACATGTTTCATTTAACTGATAAAACCAACTGAGAAAAATAAATGACTGATCAGTTGGTGGTTGAAAACAGTCTGTTGCCCTATCAGAGATCAAAGAAAGAAAGAGAGAGAGAGAGAGAGAGAGAGAGAGAGAGAGAGAGAGAGAGCACTATATTAAGTAACCTGGGTCATTTACATGTGCAGATTGGGAGAAGTGCCAGAAAAAGTTATATCTTGAGATGATGAACCAAAACTGTAAATCGTATTACTTTGTTGGTGCACATCATCTGTTGCACACAGTTTTGTTCACTTATAGCCTTCTGAAGTGAATAAAGTACCACTCAGTACCTGTAATAAATGTGGAATTTGAGTAGACTCTTAGAGGAATCCTTGCTTCAAATTAATTTGTCAGTAAACAAAAGCTATTAACTTACATGAAGCATGGTCTGTTATTGCTCTACTCTTCTATTTGACACATTAACTTTCACATTTAACTGTATTTAATCTGTAGCACAAGATGATGGCTTCAGTGAAAAGATGCAATATCAAACAAGTGCACCCATTTCTTTAAGTGAACAAGAAAGAGCTTACTGAAGCACTCCTTCTATTTATGCAAAAACTGAGTACATCACTGTAGGCATAGGTATTTGTTGAATGAGAACAGTGTGATGTGGTTACTAATATGTCAACAGAGAAGAGAGAAAATGTCGTTATGAATTATGCAAATCTAAACAGAATGCTTTCTGACCACACTGTGCCTTTGTGGCATTACAATCTGGCATTGGCTGTAGCAGATTTGAGTCCAATAGAATTTAATGCTGCCACTGGCCCGCTCTGTCCATAAAGAGAATCAATCATGGCAAAGTTGTTCCACCTGGTGTGCAGGATATGTCAGGCAGATGACCTGCCATCAGACTTTAAGAAGAATTTAATAATCCCAGTGCCAAGCAGAGCAGGTACTGATTGTTCTGAGTATTATCAAACCTACAGGTTAGTAAATAATGCTGTAAAATACTAACACAATATAATCTACAGAAGGAATGAATGGCTTATTGAAGATGACCTGTGGTAAGATCAGTAGGGGTTCCGAAGATCATCTTAGAAGATGCATTTAAAAAAGTGGAACCTTCATTTACAGCATTTGTAGATTTAGGAAAAGTTTTTACCAATGAAATGGGATGGCTTGCTACTTACCACATAGTGGAGCTGTTGAGCTGCTGACAGGCACATTTTAAGTATGTTTAAAAGTAGACCAAGCTATGAAGCTATCAGAAAAATTCTTTCCTCAGATATAGAAAAACACTAGCCCCCCCCCCCCCCCCCCCCAACACACAACCTACTTTTAAATGTATGTTAAATGCGACTGTCTGCCACTAAGTGGCTTTTCTGTGTTGAATAGCAATCTTCTTCTTCTCTCTCTCTCTCTCTCTCTCTCTCTCTCTCTCTTTTTGACAGTGTTGACTGAACTACACTCTTGAAAATTGTGAATGTAGCAGGGTTAAAATACAGGGAGTGAAAAGTTATCTACAAATTATACAAAAACAAAACTGCAGTTCTAAGACTTGAAGGATGTGGAAGGGAGGCAGTAGTGTACAGGGCAGTGAGGCAGGTTTTAGCCTATGCTCAGTGTTATTAAATCTGTACATTTAGCATGATTAACATTTGGTTAGAAGAAATTGAAAACATTGATATACTGATCACATTGTAATTTTGTTGCGAGAGGGCAAAGAACGTGGACGACCAGTTGAACAGGAAGGTAAGTGGACTGGGTGGGTAGTATGTTGAAAAGGGATACTAAGTGGAACATGAATAAAAGTATAACAGGGGCAAACACATGCTCTCTAATTACATCTGGCAATCCTGAGGGAATTAGATTAGGAAAGATATACTAAAGGTTTAGACAAGTTTTACTATTTGGGCAACAAAATACGTAAATGATGGTGGTAAAGGAGAAGAGGATACAAAATGCAGACTGGGAATATTGAGAAAAGCTTGCTTGAAGAAGCTAGATGTGTTACCATCAAATATAAATTTGTGTGTCAGGCACTCATTTCCTCAAACTATTTTTCTGGATTTTAGTCCTGATATGGAACAGAAATGTGGATGACAAGCAATACAGACTAGAAGAGAACAGAAACTTTGGAAATGTGATGTGCCTATAGTGTAAATTATGTGAACAGCTCAGATGAATTTGATTTTTTTAAAAAAATACATGGCAGATAGTTCAGCATTATTATGTACATGGAATATGTGTACATGGTTGGCAGTAGGACAGTGTCCTCTTAAACGAAACACTGTGCACTGATGCAGCTGTGAATAAATGCATGTAATATGTAATAATGATCCAGTTGAAAATGTTCTTTCTAAGATTCTCAGTGTAATATTTTGCCCTTTGCATCTGATTAATTTTACAAGAGTTGCTGGGTGATCTCAAACATCTAAGAGGATGATAAGTCCTTAATGACAAATTTGTTCAATTTTCAGGATATGATGAAAGTGAAAGAAATATGCTCTAAAAATTATCATCATATAATTTGGCATAACTTTTTTATTTTTACTAGTTTTCCAAAATGCATATTATGGAACATTGTTGGAAGATACTGACTTTTTAAATTATTTTTTTCCTCAGATACGATAAGTGTTGAACAGAGTATTGCCACTGCATTTCAACTGCGAACATATGCTGACGTGTGCGTGAACATAGTAAACCCTGCAGATGTAGCTTTGGATTCTGTTGAGCTGACATTCAAAGACCAGTATTTGGGGCGAAGCGAAATGTGGAGACTAAAGAACAGTCTGGTAAGGAAAAAGAAAGAAATAAGACTTTAAATTATGCTTCCTGTGGGATACTTTCTATACATTTTTTCTTTGTCATTGTCCATGGAGTAATGCTTAAAGTAGAGGAAACAAGCTCCAAACACTCCCCATTAGTTTTCCAGGAAAAGAAATAATTAGCTTCATCTCCTACATGTCAATAAGCAAAATGGGAGATGTGTTTTGTGCTGTTTATCGTGCACCCATGTAGTTAAAATGGAAGTGTGCTAAACAGTGTTGAAGTGTTTTTTTGTAACTGAAACTTTTCCCATAAAAGTGTTATGGGTGATGTAATGAGTGAAAACTGTTTCATAAATACTTTTTTCACAAAACACTTATAGAGTAACATATTAATTATACAATTTTAATTTCGCTATGACTGCCATTACAGTGTTTCTGAATGTATTATGTTTGTTGTTTTGTCATATCTGTTGACTGAGAACTGGGGAGTTGAGAGGCAAAGAAAAATATGTGTTACAATGAGAAGTGTATTACATTAACTTTATAACTTTTTTCTACTATATTTTCTAGGTGGATACATGTGTGTATGTGAACAAGAAAATTGAGTTCTGTGGTGGTACAATTCGATGCCAGGTCTATGAAATGTGGTCAATGGGTGACAGAGTAGCCTGCGGTGTGATTACAAATGATACTAAAGTAAGTTTCATCAAGACATGTAAAACGTTATATTATAATAAGGTAGTTTTATGAAATGTAGCAGCATAAACTGAATGGAGTGGAATGTAAGTGATGTCTGTTATGCACCTATTTCAGTAATTTGTCATCAATACTTACAAAGTTTTTGAAGCAAATTCCTAATCTGTAAAAGATGACCATGACACCATCTGATGTAACCAAAAACCTTAGAGAAAACCTCTGTTCGCTAGTGCATAAATTCCCCATTCATATTGTAATTATCGCTGGAGGCTTTAACTATTAAACAAGTAATTGGGAAAATTACAGTTTTGTTAGTGGTCAGTGTGACCAGACATTGTGCGAAGCATTACTAAATGTATTCTCTGGAAACTGCTTAGAACAGAAAGTTTGGAATCCCACTTGTGTTGAAAAAATATTAGGTCTAATGGCAGCAAATTAACCTGACATGTTGAGGTTGTCAACATCAAAACTGGTATCAGTGACAATGAGGCAGCTGTGGCAGCAATGATTTATGAAGTACATAGGGCAACTAAAATAAGTAGGAAGTAGTGTCGAGTAGACTAGATAAAAGAGCAGTAGCGTCATATCTCAGTGAGGAAATCAAAACTCTCAGCACATGACAGGAGCATGTGGAAGAACTACAGGCCAAGTTTAAAAGAATAGTTGACTGTGCT
Organism: Schistocerca americana; assembly: GCF_021461395.2. Classification (NCBI taxonomy): domain Eukaryota; kingdom Metazoa; phylum Arthropoda; class Insecta; order Orthoptera; family Acrididae; genus Schistocerca; species Schistocerca americana. The sequence continues at coordinate 947,025,115 of NC_060119.1, forward strand.
CTGTCTAGATATGTACCCAGCAGAACAGTTGATAATGGAAGGGACCCTTCATAGTATAGAGTCACTGTAAAGAAACTTCTAAAGAAACAGATACTACTGTATAACAGGTGTAAACCAAACAAACCGAAGCATAGGACTATGAATAGAGAGATGCTAAATTAAATGCATTTGTCTGTCAAGATAGAAATATGTGAAGCCTTCAGAGACTACCACAGCAGAATGTTGTCAAATGATCTTTCACAAATCCTGAAGAAATTGTGGTCATATGTAAAGGCTCTTAGTGGCATGAAATATAGCAGCCACCACTCATGAATCAGACAGAAACTGAAATTCAATTCTTGTACCGCTGAAAAGGTGCATGAAGTAGATATTAGTGTCAGTGGTATTGAGAAACAGCTGAAGTTGTTAAAACTGAACATAGCTCCTGGCCCCAATAGTCTCTCTATCAGATTCTGTTCTGAATCTGTGGCTGAGTTAGACTCTCTTTTAACTTACGTGTATGATTGTATATGCCGCAAACAAAAAACTGTATCCAGTAGTAGGGAGAAAGTGCACGTCACACTCGTTTACAAGAAAGACAGTATGAGTGACGCAAAAAAACTGTTGTCCAACATCCTTGACATTGATTTGTCATAGAATCTTAGAACATATCCTGAGCTTAAGCATAATGAGGTAGCTTGAACAGAATGACCTCCTTCCTGCAAACCGAAAGGGATTCCATAAACATCAATCATGTGAAACCGAACTCACACTTCTCTCATGTGACGTACTGAAAGCTTTGAGCAAGGCAGTTAAGTAGATGCTGTATTTCTTGATTTCTGAAAAGCATTTGACTCAGTGCCACATCTACGTTCATTATCAAAAGTATGATTGTACAGGGTATCAAGTGATATTGGTGACTTGGTTGAGAATATTTTGATAGGGAGGACACAAGAAGTTATCTGGGATGCAGAGTCATGGACGGATGGAGAAGTAACTTACGGTGTGTCCTAGGGATGTGTATTGGGACCCCTGCTGTTCATGTTGTATACTAATGACCTTGCAGACAATATTAATAGTAACCTAAGACATTTTTCAGATGATGTGTTTATCTATAATGAAGCACTATATGAAAGAAGATGCTACAAAATTAATTGTAGCTAATAAAATTCTGCAAAACCTGTGTGTGTGTGTGTGTGTGGGGGGGGGGGGGGGGGGGGGAGGGGCGGGGGGGGGGGGGGGGGGGAGGGGAGGGGAGACCAAGTCCACATGTTTGTGCGTTTACTAAAGTGGCTGCAGCTCCTGTGTCTACTTGCATTTTTTGCGGTTTTAAAATATCTGCAAATCAATAAACAAATTTGTTCGTAAAGACAGTCTTCATAGAGATAACAGTTTATGTCCATTGCCACTACTGTGTTTGCCACACTTGAAGAGGAGTTACACACCAATGCATTATGAACACTTATTGCAAATGGCCCAATGCTTAAGCAGTATGGGCAAGATGGAAGGGGGCACATGGCCACTGTTGTGCCGTGGCCTGTTGCTGCTGTGGTCAGAGCTGACACTGCCCCGTGCGATGCTGAGTTGATGGTTGTACTGTGGCAAAGGCTTCCCGGTCATCATGAATACTTGCAGTGTGCCTAACAGGAGTTGATTGCTTTGTAAAATTGGTTTAGGTGTTTCTGATTATGGTAAAATTCTGCATGCGTCACAGTGATGTGTTCTGTCACAGTAATAGGTTGAGAGCGGTTTGCACATTTAATCAAAAGATAAGCTGGTTGGTTCTTGCAAAGACACAAGTTGGCGCAACAAGTGATAAATGAACAGTGAAACCCAGGAAAGAAAGCCCTACACTGGTTTGCATAGCTCACACAAAAAGCCTGGAAATGTTGACATAACCGTGTCTCGTGAGACTCCCAATCTTCAGCCGATTCATCTTATGCCAGAAAGGGCAATGGTTGCACTGATGAAAGAGTAACCTGCCATGAACTTGTATATGCCACTTTATTGAGAGTGGTGGCGAGAGCCTGCTGTCGATCCGCGAAAGCAGACTGCTGGGCAATGATACGTGGAAGTATTTGTTTCAACAAGATGTTTGCCAGGTGACTAAGCACTGATACTAACACACACAGAAAACATATCTTATCTTCATCGCCAAGTTTGCTATAGCAAGAACAAACACAAGTTTTGGAACATAGTACTTTATCGAGCAACACCTAAGATACAATGAAGTACAGGTCATGCAAAGCACTGAACACATTGACTGGACAACAGTAATACAAGTTACAGAATAGGCCGAGCATTTGTTTGCCATAGCCTAAATAATATTGTTTCTTTGGCAGCTCACTAGGGCATGCCAGGGGTCCGGTCTATGTGGCCTCTATAAGGGCCCCTGTGAACTGTATGGACACGTGATCTCTGAAATTGCATGCATCATGAGTGTGAAAATACATCAGATGTGTTGTAAGGATAACTCTGATCTGTGTTGTTCAGAGAAGCTGGTGTTGGAGGGAAGTATCCAGATAGCAAGGGGCTCTAGCATGTTGTGCTCAGTGGCATTTTGTGCCCCTGGAAGGTTAACTCTGCTCATGGTCATGGTTTGGTGATGCCCATTCATTCTAGTGGAAAATTGATTGGTGGTCATGTCCACATAAAACGCTGTGCAGTGATTGCAGCACAGCTGGTTTGTGACATGGCTGCTTGTGCAGTTGACCCTGTCTCTGATGGGGTGGGATGGAACACCACTTTAAGAGGGGTTGGAAGGAGCTTGATAGGATGTCCACATTTCTGGGCATCATGACAGATAATCAAAGACCCGGTGAAGGGTATAGCTCAGTTGCTCCAGTCAGGGACGAAATGAAATGAAATGATTGTTTGGCTGGGGAGACCCTGTCTGGTGTTGTTCGGCTACCTGGTGCAAGCTTTACTAATTGGCACCTCAGCAACTTGCATTTCCATGAAGGTGAGATACATACCTTAGGACAATACAAACACACAGTTGTCTTCACTTGGCAATCTCCGATCAAGCAGGGACTAAAATCTGGATCCCATTATCTAGACGATGAAAGAGAAATACTGAAGTCAGCCATATGAGGGCACTGAAATAATTCAGTGGTGACAAGTGAAAATTTGTACAAACTGAGACTTGAACCCAGATTTCCCACAGTACGTGTGTGTTCACTATAACCACTTTAGTCATCCGAGCATGCTTCACATCCAGCCCAAATTCTCAACTTGTCACACACTACTTCTGTGTGCAGTGATGCTAACCACTAGGCCACAAGCTGTGGCCAAGTTTGGGATAATATTGGTGAGAGGTAGTGTTCGATAGCTGCAAGGCCATGTGCTTGAGGAATGTTAGTATATAGAGATGTAGCATCAACAGTGACAAGTAGGGGGCCTGGTGATTTGACCATTGCACATTCTCCTGTATGAAGGACATAGAAACTGGCAACCCCGGCACTGAAAAACAACCGAAAGAGCTAAAAACAAATAAGTCAATAGGTCTCGGTTCATCCCAGTTTGGTTTTACAGAAAATACTCTTTTGGATTAGCTTCTTACTTAGGTTTATTTATCGTGTCTACCTCAACCAGTTCCAAGAGCCAAGTTACCATACAACTAGGAAAAAAAAGATAGGTGACTAGTATCTAAGAAGGGTCCTGCAGAATCACGGACCAATGCCCTTAACATCGATTGGTTGGAGAACTCTTGAGTATATTCTGTGTTTGAATGTAATAAATTTCCTTCAGAGAGAAAACCTTCTGTACACAAATCAGCACAGATTTAGAAAGAATTACATGTGTGAAACTCAGCTCACTTTTTTCTTGAATGATATCAAGTGAACCATGGATGAAATCAGATTCTGTATTTTTAGATTTCTGGAAAGCAGATCACACAGTACCACCCTGCAGACTATTAATAAAGGTCCGAGCAAAGGGAATAGTTTTTCAGATATGTAAGTGACCCAGACATTTTAAGTAATAGAATCAAATACTTTGTTGTGGATGGTAAATATTCGTCATAGACGATGGTATTGTCAGGAGTTTCCTAGGAAAATGTGATAGGACCAGTCTTGTACTATAAATATATAAACAATTTGACATGTAGTGGGGAGCAGCAATTTGTGGCTCTTTGCTAATGATTCCGCAATGTAGTGTTTAAGTGACTGTAGGAGGATGACTTGCAAGGAATTTCTACTTGGTGTGTGAATGGCAGCTTGCTCTAAATGTGGAAACGTGAGTTAATGCGGATGAGTATGGAAAACAATCCTGTAATGTTTGAATACAGTTTTAGTGGTATGCTGCTCAAAGCTTGACTCTCAGATTCAAAAGTAAATATTTCTTCAAAGAACTTTTTAAAAACTTTTTTTTCAAAATTACACTGTAGTAGCAGTTTCACTTTACTCAAAACTCCTCTTGGGCAAATTCATATTCATTTTTAATCCAAAATTTCTTTACATTTAGTCATTTAGTATTAACTAACTCAGTGAAAAATGAATTAACTGTCTCCCTCAAATCTTTAACAGTACGCGAAATTGGCACTACTACTGAATTCTTTTTCCAAAATCTGTTTTAATCATTGAGCAAGTCACTCTTACAAATATTGCTGATTCAAAATTTTACTCTTTCTTTCAGAAAAATTTACTGCTTAACTTTATACACCAAGAAAAAAATTACATCATTAAATATATTGAAAATAAATTTCTGCCACCATCTGCAGCTCTGAAAAATATCATCATACATGAGAATGCAAAATCATTAAATACCCTGAAAATTATTCAGACCACCTTCTGCAGTTCTGAAACTCCTCCTATATACATTGTATAAAAAGAGAAAACCATTTTAGAAAATTTCTCTATCTTCAGTAGCTCTGTAACATATTACGTACTACTATACACAGAGAATACACTCTCTGTAGAAAATATTAAACATGACTCATGCCAACTTCAGTGGCTCTTCATTGCGGATTAGACACAATTACTCATGCCAATCCCCCCCCCCCCCCAAAAAAAGGTACATTACTGAAATTAGTAGAATACACTTAAGCCAACCACTCTGTGGCTTTCCAAACACCTCATATACCATTTCATTTACTCATTATGCAGACAATCTTCTCTTGCCTTGAAAACAGTTCTTACAGTGTCTCTACATGTCACAGACTTCGGAAAATTAATCACATTACTGTATGCTTTACCATCTCCTTCCCATTCGTTTATCATACTGATTAATGTTTTAGTCATCTACTGGAATGTGAAGTGTGGGGCTGTTAAGAGCTTATAAAACGAGACTGGGAGGTTTCATATTTGATTATTCATATTCCCCACAAGGTAACTCAATAAATTCTAAATTTGAATAAACTTGTCTCCTCTGTATCTTTCATTATTTATCCCTATTCTATATTATTTTCTCGACAATCATAAAAATCAAATATAAAACTTACAAGTCTCCTCTCCTGAACCTTTAGCAGCCTCAGCAGAGAAGAAGTAAAGACCATAGCAAAAGTTCTGAGTGATGAAGAGGAAGGTTGACAACACGAAATGAAATGGAAGTAGTATTGCCAACAACTTGGGATGCCTGGTGTTTGTTAAACATCTGACATCGCAAAGAATGTGCATTCCCTGAGGCTTCTTAGTTACTGCTTTTAAATTGATCCTTCAATATGTATTTCTTTAAATCAATAATGTTTCTTAAGCCCAGCAGTTTGTGTGACTTAACATATTCTAAACTGTAGGTGTTTGCATGAGGTTTGGCTATAATTCTAAAAGGTCCCACATACTCATCAGTGAATTTTTTAGTCTTGGATGTCAGTTTCTTAGACTTTTCTTTAGTTTTCACAAGGACTAGGTCAACTATCTGAAAACTTGTTGGATTCGCCCTTGCATTGTGTCTTCTTTTCCTTTCCAAAGCCTTTTTCCTAATATTGGTACATGCTACCTTCTTCTTGTGCTCCATAGCTACCTCCGTAAGAGTCAGAAATTCTACTAGGTCAAAGAGGAGATTATTAGGTCTAATTCCACCCATTAATTCTACTGGTGCAAAACCCATGGCTTCATGTTTCATTTTGTTAATCATGTCTTCAAAATACTCCAAGTAATTAGCCTGAACAGAGTGCTTCTTGTGACAGTATGTTCTACAGAGACGGTTAAGTTATTTCACGATCCTTTCACATGTGTCTCCCAGTGGAAAATAGGCCGAAATTTTAATGTGTTCTATGTTTCTCTTCTTCAAACATTCCTCAAAACGCCTAGAAATAAACTGCGGCTCATTATCTGACAAAATTGCTTTCAGCACCCCAATATTTACAAAGTAGTCTTTTTCCAATTTACTCACTATTACTTTGGAATTTGCCTTCTTAATAGGATAAAATCTCACATACTTCGAAAATCCATCCACCAATACAAACACATATTCACAAGGTCACCTAGAAACTGGCAGAGGGCCAAAAAGAGCCACCACTGCTAAATTGTTCTGAGGTTCCACAGAGTACATCTGTCCCTGTATAATTCTGTTATTTGCTCATACTTTTTGACATCTGTCGCAGTATTCTAGCCTTTTCTGCACTCTACAGCACACGTTATCAAAAATTATTACTTCACTTAATTTAGCAATACACTTACGGGCTCCGTAATGTCCATATTTCCCATGTATAAAATCATTTAAAAAATCTACATTTTATTCTGGGAAGCAAAAACGCCAATCTTGATTTGTTTTCTTTTTTCATTGAAAAAGAATATCTTTCTATACCAGGTAATATTCAGCTAACTTTGGAAAATCAGAGTGACCCATCCTGCTTTTTACCAATTTCAGATTATCGTCCTGGTTTTGCTCCTGACTTGAGATCCTTACGGATGTGCTTAATTGGTCCGGTCCCTCTTCCTGCAGTTGAATGACTGCTAGCAAAATTTCATCACAATCCCTGTTCCTTAATGGATCTCCCCCCCCCCCCCCCCCCCCCCCCCCCCCGCTCTTTTTCCATTACGCTTCTAGATATCGCGTCTGCCACAATGTTTTCGGAACCCTTTATATACTTCATCTCATAATTAAATTGCTGTAAATACATAGACCACCTCCACAGTCTACTGTGTTTGAGTTGACAAGTATCTAAATATGTTAAAGCACTATGATCAGTAAATATTATAACTTTATGTCCCAAGAGGTACTGCTCAAATTTTTTCAATCCAAAAATAATGGCTAAGGCTTCCAATTCAGAAATGCTACAGTTTTTCTCTGCTTGTTGCAACAATCAACTTGCAAATGCGATCGTTTTGTGGACGTGTTCTTCATCATCTGTTTCGATCTGCAATAATTCCACCCCCAGACTGTAATCACATGCATCTGATCCTAGACAAAAAGGTTTTGAAAAGTCAGAATGGTTCAAAATCTGATTGTTCACTAGTGCTTCTTTAAGTTCTTCGAAAGCTGTTTGACACTCCTGTGTTGACTTAAAAGTTCCCTCAGACAAGGTGCATTGAATAACAGACCAGGTACAAATTTTTTGCTAAACTCTGAAAAGTCCAAACATTCCCTCTAATTCTTTATATGTGGTTGGCACTGCATAATCTCTGATGGCTTTTATCTTTCCTGGATCGGGCATAATCCCAACACTACTAACTATATGTCCCAGCAATTTAATTTCTTTCTTAACAAATTCTGTTTTGTCAGATTTCAATTTCATTCCCCCTGTTTTAATTGCTTCGAACACCTTGTGTAACAACAGGCAGTGCTCTTCCCAAGTGGGAGTCGAAATTAATACATCGTCCACATAATTCTCCTTAACAAATGGCCACATACAACCTGGGACATTGCTCTAACAAATGCACAAACACTGATATTTAAACCAAAAGGCACTACCTTATACTCGTAACATCTCCCCTCAAACAGGAAAGCTGTGTACTTTCAAGATTCTTTAGCCAACGGGAGATTCCAGTAACCACACGTTGCATCCATGGATGTGAAAAATTTTTCACCTTTAAATTTTTGTAATTATTCTGTTGTGGTTGGCAAGAGAGCCAACATGGTTTTACTAAAGGAGGCCGAAATGCACGTGTTTTAGCTCACGCAGGCTGGCGTGAGGTCTGGAACATGACAAGGAAATTAGAATTTAGAAAAATGGACGTAGCTGGTGGAATACTTAACTTTAATCCATTAATGATGAACGTTGGTCTTGACGGTACATGATTCACAATATCAATAGTAACTGATAATGGCGCCTTGCTAGGTCGTAGCAAATGACATAGCTAAAGGCTATGCTAAACTGTCGTCTCGGTAAATGAGAGCATATTTTGTCAGTGAACCATGGCGAGCAAAGTCGGCTGTACAACTGGGGCGAGTGCTAGGAAGTCTTTCTAGGCCTGCCGTGTGGCAACACTTGGTCTGCAATCACTGATAGTGGCGACACGCGGGTCCGACGTATACTACCGGACCGCGGCCGATTTAAAGGCTACCACCTAGCAAGTGTGGTGTCTGGCAGTGACACCACGAATTCTTCTATGTTTTCAGACATATCAGTTTCTGGCAAGATAATTTTATTTAACAATCTGGTGTCCAAAACAAGCCCAATGGAACCATCCTTCTTAGGTACTACAAACAATGGTTTATTATATACACTAATCACTTTTTCTATTATTCCCCATTCGAGTATATTCTGTTTCAAATCTCAGATGGCTTCCTTATGCACTTCTGGAAAGGCAAATGGTTTTCGGAACAAATGTGCATCCTCTTTCACAGTTAAATAGCACTCACAATTCCAAACTAAACCGGCTTGGTCTGAAAACACTTCACAATGGTTGTTCAAAATTCGTCTCAATCATCTCTTTGTATGTCAGTAAAATCCTTTAATTCTTCCAAATTTTCGTTGATCCTAAGTCTGACATTTTCTATCTCAGAAGAATCTACTTCCTTTCTTTAGCCATATTCATTACAGCCCTTGATCACTCTGTGGTCCTACAGTATCTTACTGGAATATCACTTTGTTCATTATTTACACAATGTCTTTTACCAATGAAGGGAATAACTACCAGTTTTTCATGTACTCTAATAATTACATAATTTGTCCCAAAATTAACCCACCCTTCATATTTGTGTAAGAAATAGACGCCTACCAACGTTTCAACACTGAGTCCATTATAATCAAAAAATTTAATTGTATTTGTACTCCACTTATTATGATTGGTAACAATATTTCCTGTTTGACCACCTTCTTGCTTTTCCCAGTGGCCACCACAATTTTCAGCCCACTCATGGGCATTATCACTATTTGCTTACTTTTAGGGAGAGCATTCACAAAATTCTGGGACACTGCACAAACTTCAGAACCAGTATCTATTTTACCTTTTCTTTAAACACAGTGACTTCAGTGATAGGTTGTTCAACATATTCTCATCTAACTACAGACTCAGGTTCTTTTAACAAATCCTGCACTACTTCGCACCTGTAAAAACCTACCCCTTCTGTGGAAAGTACATTTAGCTTAAATGGATCCCCTTTTACTTCATTAGTAGTGGTGGCTTTTGCCATCCGGTCCACTACATACAAATCAAAACATCTCTCTGACTTCTCACCCCCCATATCATCTTTGTTTTGCAACCCTATCCAAGGTGTTGTCAGAATTATTTAAATCGTTTTCTTCTTCTTCCTCTTCCGACCCTTCTTCCTCCTCCAATATTACTCCCTTTAATCTATTCACTTCTTCTTCTTCTTCGCGGATGGATCACTTAGGACCACGTGTAATCAACATTTGTTGGCCTTCCTTTTCGCCCAGTATTCCTTCATAAACAACGAAAGGGCTAGCTTTTGTTGCGTAGACCATGTATGTCGGTTAGTTTTTCTCTCTTCTTCCTCAAAACCCCGTGTGTTTGTGATTTTTCTGATTTCATTTCTATCATGTAGATTTGGGAGACCCTAATTCTCTCAGGTCTTTTTCCATCTGTTTGTACCAGTTCGGTCTTGCAGTTTTGTTCCTTAAAAATGTATGGATTTCGTACGTTAACCTGTTTGAGTCCATTCTTTCTAAGTGCCCCATGAATTGTATTCTTCTCATGCACATTGTGTCTGTTATTTTGGAGATATTTTTATATATTTCTGCATTGGGTTTTGGATAATGTACCCCATCTTTAGTTCTTGGTCCTAGGATTTTCCTCATTATCTTACGTTCTTTCACTTCTAATTCCTCTTTTAATGTTCTGTGTTGAAGGTTTAGTGTCTCAGATGTGTAGAGAGCTTCGGGTCTAATTACTGTTGTATAGTGTCGTATTTTGCAGTTCCACGAGAGACTCTTTTTGTTCTAAATGTTTTTTGTTAACTGAAACGCCGTCTCCATTTTCTGGACTCTTGATCTGACAGATTTCTTTTCATTACAATTTTCTGCAATCCATTCACCTAAATATTTAAATTCTTTTACTTGAGAGATGTAGTTATTACCAATTTTGAGATCAGAAGGTGCATCTTTGATGTCAGTCATAAATTTTGTTTTTTCAAATGAAATTTGTAATCCTATTTTAGCTGCCTGTTCTTGTAATAATTCTAGCTGTTTCTGTGCATCGGTAATGTCTTGTGCGATCAGTGCCATGTCATCAGCAAATGCTAAACAGTCTAATTCTATGCCCATATGTCTTGGTCCCAGTCTGTGTGCTGGTGCACCTGCTTTTTTCCATTCTCGTACAACTTTTTCAAGAGCACAATTGAAGAGCACTGGGGACGGTACATCCCCTTGTTGTACTCCTGTGTCTATTTCAAATTCTGTGCTCAATTCTCCCATAAATTTTACTTTGGATTTGGTCTCCGTGAGTGTTTCTTTTATGATGTTTGTTGTCTTTTGATCTAGTCCAAATTCTGCTAATACTTCAAAAAGGGATTCTCGGTCTATACTGTCATATGCTTTTTTAAAGTCGACAAATGTGATGACATAACTTTTGTTTGAAGTACTGTGTAAATATTTCATTGAGTTTTTCAAGTTAAGGATTTGTTCTACGCATGATCGACCTTTTCTGAACCCACCTTGGTATTCGCCTAGTTTTGAATCCAGCTGAGGTTCTGCGCAGTTTAGTAGGGCTTTAGACAGAATTTTGTATGTTATTGACAATAAAGAGATTCCACGATAGTTGTTGGAGGCTGTTTTACTTCCTTTTTTGTACAGAGGATGTATGATTGCAGTCTTCCAATCTGTGGGGATTTTTTCAGTTTTCCAGATTTCATGTATAATTTCTTTGAGTTTTGCAATAAGATTTTCTCATGCATTTTTCCATAATTCTGCGATGATTTGGTCTTCTCCTGATGCTTTGTTATTTTTCAGTGACTGAATTATATCCTTAATCTCTTGTAAACTTGGTGGCTTTGAGTCTGGGTTTCGTTGTGTACAATGGAACTCAAATTTTTCTGCAGGCTTTTCACAACTCAGTAATTTAGAAAAGTATTTTGCAAGAATTTCAAAGTTTTCGGTGTTGGTATGAGCAATTTCCCCATGGTCATTTTTGAACTGGAGTGATGGAGGAGAGTACTTTGTTAATTTTTGTTTGAATACTCTGTAGAAATTTCGGGAATTGTTTTTCTTGAAATCATACTCTATGTCTTGCAATTTTTTGTCTTTGTGTTGTTTACGGACTGTTCGTATTGCTTTTGTGACTGTTTTCCTGGTATCTTTGAGGTCTTCCAGGGTCTTTTGATTTTTGTTGCACAACCAATTTTGCCACGCCTGTTGTCTGATATATATCAGTTGGTCACACTCATCTGTCCACCAGGGGTGTTTACGTGTTCTTGTTTGCGGTGCTACAGTCTCAGCTGCATTTAAAGGTCCTCCTTGCAGTTGTTGCCAATTTTGTGGTTTTAGATTTTGCATTTCTTTTGTAAATTGTTCATTGCCATTTATCTTTTGTACATCATATTTACGGTGTGGAGATTTCTTAGTGAATTTTCTTTGTTCTGGAATGACATCTAGGGAGAATTTTGTTGGTTAATGGTCGGAATCTAGGTCTAGTCCATTAAGGACTTTAAGTTTCATGGTTTCTACTGTATTTACGCGGGAGATCATTACATGATCCAACTGGTATTCACCCAGTAATGGATTAGTTGAGATCCAAGTTTTCGTTTTCGAGGCTCTTTTCTTGAAAAATGTTGATTTGAAAAATAGGTCATGGTTTTTGCAGATTTCAATGAGCCGCATGCCATTCCGGTTGGTCTGTGTATGCCCTGACCATTTACCTACCCAATATCGATATTTCATTTCTTTACCGATTTGTGCATTGAAATCGCCCATAAGGATTTTGACATGGTTATTTGGGATTTTTTGGAGAATATTATCCAATTGGTCCTAGAATTATTCTACTTCTTCTATTTTGTTTTTGTTAGTGATGTTAGTTGGTGCATGTCCATTGATTAGCGTGTATATCTTATTAGCTGATTTTATTGTCATCGTGGAGAGCCGACCCGAGTAAGATTTGAAAGTTGCGACTGAATCAAGTATTGATGTATCTACTATAAATCCAGTTCCAAATTGTGGACAATTTGCCATGGCTCGTTTTCCAGGTTTTCCTTTGTATATCCTGTATCCTTCCGAATCAAGAGGATTTTCATCTGTATATCGTGATTCCTGAAATGCAATAATTTTGATTTTACGTTCCCTGGATTTGTCCAGGATGTTTTTTAGTTTTCCCATTTTTAAGAGAGAATTTACATTAAATGTCATTAGCCAAATTCTAGATTTTGGTTTGATTTTGTTATTACGGGGTTTTGAGGTACTCCAATTTACCTCCATGCACACTTCTGTGGTCTCCCCAGAATCCGAATAGACCACTTGCGGTTTTTCAACTGTGGGATTTGACCCACTGGGGTCCCAAGCCCGGTTGAAAAAGGAGGAGGGGGAGGAGTAACACCTCATAAAAAAATCCTTGGTTCACCTGGCCCGGGTGATAGTACCTCGTGAGGGCCCCTTGCCAGGGACATGGTGAAGACCTCAACGGCAGTGAAGGCGGAGATGAAGATCATCGGTACGGCGGAACTGGCGGAAGAGGCAACCTTGCTTTTTGGGATACTATAAAAGCTATCGTCCAAGGTTATTTGGACAAAGGGCACGACGGTTCCACGGGTTAGTGGCGGTAACCCTACAGCGTCTGTTCCACATGTTAGTGGCGGCTGATCTATAAAACTCAGAAGTGGAACTCTGAGCTTAACCAGACTGAAATCTCAATTTCAGTCACAAACCCAGTCCAATTAAATCAACATGGATACAGCACCTTCAAATCTATCCACTATTTTTTCCACTATATTATTTTCTTCCTTATGCACTTCTGATGCTATTTCACCAGTTATGCACCAACCCAATATCACAATAATACTTTCTGGGGAAGGTAATCTGTAGAAAGATTCAGTTGCTCAAAATGATGTTTGTAAATATGTAGTTTCTTTCATTTTCAGAAAAAAGAAAAGAAATCAAAGAGTGTCAACCTTGTTCCATTGTTGTTACAGAAGTGACTGTTCTTCTGTTACCCTAACAAATGCTGTGAGGAGCTGTTCATGTAATATCCCACAAATATTCATCTTATGTGATTAATAATGGCACAGGCATGCACACTCGGGTTTATTAGTATGCTTTCACACTACAATCTTTAGTGTGTGTCACAATGTCCACTTACAGTGGTTCACAGCATTCTTTTGCTCACATTGCTTTTTGTTTTTACTTTTGTTTGGATGAGTATCATTGGAGAAGATCCAAATGAGTGATTGCCTTCTCTCTGGTTCAGTCGCATTTAAGACTTAACATACTGATAAGAGAATGACACTTAGAAATTCAAAAGAAAATAAATATGATGATTATTTCTGTTATAGACTGTTGAAGATGCCTTAAGCACTTATCTTTCCTTTTTCCTGGCCTTATCCCCTGTCTTCATGAAGTCAGCAAGTTATTTATTCGATTTTGGAATGTTAGTGGTAGAGCATGGCAGATGACCATCTGTCACCACCCATTGTAACTTATGTAGGCCTACCACATCTGTCAGCATTTAGTGTTATGCGAAAGTGGAAATTTTTTCTAAATGTTTGCAAATTGTGTAACTGAGGTGAGCCATGGGTACCAGCCCAGTATTCACCAGTCAGATGTGGGGAAACTACTCCAGGCTGGCAGGCGCACTTGTTGTTATTGTTAATGCTCAGGGTGTATTCGATCTGGAGCTGGTGCTTCTTCCCACCTCTTGACAGCATCACACTAGTGTGTACGGCTGTCTCTGTACATATGTTTGAAGCAGTTTTACAAAATAGTTTGTTAGTAAAAAATTAAAATTCAGTTGTAAAAGATGAGTAATAGTTATTCATATCTACAAGATGAAACAATGTCCTTGCATTCTTGGGATAGTTGCTGCTCCAATACCAATGCTGAATAAGACCGTATTGCCACTGAAGTGTGGGTATGATTGTGCAGTCTGGAAAATATCAGTTATCGACACCTAATATTAGTCGTGGCAAAAGTTCCTGGAAAGGGACTAAACCTTGTTGTCTGCCAATGATTGGTGGATATGGATATGCAGAACAGTTAAAAACTAGACTGGCTTCCCAAATGATGCTCACTATAGGCCTAGTTGTAAGGGTGTCCTTTTCAGTCATTCTTAATCTATTTAAACAATCATTCTTCCAGCACTCCACAAGGGACTGGAAAGAATGAAACCCTAACATGGGTTACCATGCCAAGTACGCTCTTGCACACACCTTATGGTTTGCACGGTACACATGTAAGACTTGAAAGAGATGATTCTTGTTGACTATGTAAACTGAATCTTGAAATGAACTTCTACTGTGTCTGAATTTCTTGATATAGTGAAGGGGGTTGCTAAAAAATAGAAGAAGAATTTTCTGCCATCCATAGCTGCACTTGACACCCAAATCAATTGTAAATGTGTAAAATATTGTTGTTTGGAGTTGCTCCTATTTGAACTTCAGAGGTTGCAGCTACAGAATACTGTGTAAAACATCGTAGATATTTCTCCCACTTGTGATAGAAAATGGCTTTTTATAAAAACTTACAATGTTATGATGGCTTATAGTCATATCTTTTTTGGAAATGTTCCGTAATTACTTTACAAACAAAATATGTCTCCATATATTATTATTGTACAATATTTGTAATGGAAAAGTCATGTTTCATTTTTGTTTATTGCAGTATTGAAACTGAGTATCTTAAGTTATTAGTTTGGTGTCCCCTCTTTGTTTGTGTAGTACTGATAATACACGTTACGGTATTCTATTGTAAGTGTGGAAGTATGATCAATTGACAATTCTGAAACCTGTATGTCATGTTCTAGGTTGTGTTTCGTTCATCCACAAGTATGGTATATCTGTTTATCCAGATGAGCTCAGAAATGTGGGACTTTGACATACATGGTGATCTGTACTTTGAGAAAGCTGTTAATGGTTTTCTTGCTGATCTCTTTCAGAAGTGGAAGGTTGGTATTTTTTCTGGTGTTTGTTGCTTCTCCTTTATTTTACATGGTTGTCTGATAAAAGTAATTTTGTTTTGCAGAAGAACGGGAGCAATCATGAAGTTACAATTGTGCTCTTTTCACGTACATTTTACAGAGCTAATAGTCTTGAAGAGTTCCCGTCATATATGAATGAATGTTTGCAGCAGGATTATAAGGGGAGATTTTATGAAGACTTCTACAGGTTTGCCTTTTAATTTTATATGTAAAAAGTACCTATGTGTATTTAATCCCTTAAATCCTTTTTGATTACACAAAATACACTGATAAGACAAAACATTATAACATTATAATAATCTCTGGAATGCTGTACAGCAACGATTCTGTATTGTGGGGTTTAGACAAGTCTGTGGTAGGTTTCCGGTGGTATGTGGCACCAGGTGTCTCTACACAGGTGATACAATTCCCTTAAATTACAAGCTGGTGATTTGTGGGCATGAAGCTGGTGGCCAGTAGTGTCTCAGATGTGTTCTGTCGGATCCAGATCAGGTGAATTACAGTGCCCAGACATCAGTGTGACTTCACTGTCATTCTCCTCAAACCACTGTAGCACAATTCTGATTTTGTGACATGGTCAGTTATCATGTTGGAAGTTGCCATCACTGTTGGGGAAGACCTCACGAATGAAAGGTTGAAAGTGATCCACGATGAAGTTCACTTTTGTCCACAACTGTCATAGTGCCTTTGATTATCAACTTAGGTCTCAAAGACACCCCGGGGAATGTTCCCATACAATAATATTGCTCTCACTGGCGTATGTCTGTGATGCAGTGCATGTTTTGAGGCAGCTGTTTGCTTGGTTGATGACCTGGCATATCAAGAAACATGATTCATCTGACCGTGTGATATGTTTCCACCAATCCACAATCCAATCTCTGATGATGGTGTGCCCACTGCAATTGTAATTGATGATGTTGTTGTGGCAGTGTTAGAAAATGGAACCTTTATTCCATATCATTACATAATTGACAAGTTCAGTTTTGGATTTGGAAATGTTTGTGGTAGAGGGTGATTGGATGCCCTTCCTGTCACCTCCTCCCCTCACCCCCTTCAACCCTTTGTGGATGAAATTTATGCATCCCGACTTTCAGTGTCTACTATTATCCCACATTAAAGTGTGTTACATTTTCTGAATTGTGCAACTGAGGCGGAATATGGGTGCCAATTTGACACTCACCTAGTTGGATGTGGCAAACTGGCTAAAATGCACATCCAAGGTGGCCAGTGCACCGGGACGCATCATTAATCTGCTGGGGTTGGTGCTCCCCACCAAGTCACAGAAGACGCATACTAATGTAAATGGTTATTCAGGCAGGTTCAACAATCAGTAAGATGAAATTTATTGAATCAGTGACTTACTAGTACACATCTCCCCTGGTAACTTCAGTGAGATGAAGTTGTTCGTCACTCGATTATTAATAGGACATAATCTGGTGATTTTTAATTGTGTGCTTTGGAAAGAGGGGCCTTCCTTATGTACAGTGGCAACACATGCAAAATTATATGAATGTGCTACAATGTGGTGCCCTTGAGCCTTTTGAGTTACAAGGGTTAGTAATGTAATTATCACTGGTGGTTTAATATTCTGAGGAATCAAATAAAATGGGAAAAAGGTTGGCGACAGCGGAAATGAAACGTGGGTTGGTGAATTGGCAATCTGTTGTTTAGATTACCCGGACACGCTGCTGTCACGGCAGCGGCACCTTGTAAATTCCACTTACGGTACGCTTGCTCAGTATGCTACATCCAGTTTCAAAGAAAAATACCGATCTGGTGCCATGAGCACTGCTGGAAGAGCTGACTTCACATTAGAGCATGCACAGTAGTAAACATACAACTGGGCTGCTTCTCTCAGTTGATCATAGTGGGGCTGACTATCATTTCAGCACTTAACACTGGTTTCTAGTTACCATGGAGAGAGAATGCTACAATACATGCTTTTGTCCTTTTTATTTGTGTACCAGTATGCATTTGAAGAGGAATGGTGTAATTTTAGTGCAATTTCCAGATCTCATTTGAAGAGAAACAGCATAATTTTGGTGCAATTTCTGTCTCAAATTTGAAGTGAAATGGTGTAATTTTAGTGCAATATTTAAGGTGTGCTGTAGTTCATGATAACCAATCACTACTGATTATGTAGTGTTTGTGGACCATGGATATCAGTAAGCCTTATTTTTAACATTTCGTACAATTTATATAGAGACAGGGCAGAAGGTTGTTTATCTGCAGATAGGCCCTCTGCTTTTTCATATGAGGATTGTTAAGACTTGGGAAATATCTATCACATTTCTAAGGGATTAGGGAATGCTATTTTTGTGGATTTTCAAGTCGGTTTCAATTTTCTGTTGAACGGCTAACTACTCATTGTCTGCTGTGTTTCCCTTTTACTAATAAGCGTCTTCTGTGGTCATTCTAGAAATATGGATCATAATATGGTAGTACATTTTTGTTTTTTATGGATTACAGTTGTTTGCAGTTCTACAAACTACTGCTTTTTCCTCCATTGCTAGCTGAGGTTGAAGTCGAAAGAAATTTGGTTGTACATTCACTCTTGGCTGTTTTTTGCCTTATTCGAAACTACATTTTTATGTTGTATTGCAAACATATTATGTACATCCTAACAGGCATTCCCAAGTGGCCTCCACATGAAGTTTAGAATAATACAGCTCAGCGTTCATAAAACTGTGTAACATATAAAGTTTAACAATAGCTGTGGATCATATAATATTATAGCTAAATATATTAACATACAGGTTAAAAACAGTTCTGCAAGTGTGCAGAAAATGAGGCAAATAGTTCAAAAAATTTGGCTAAATGCAAAAATAAAGTCTTTTTATGCCAGAAACCAAGTGGGGAGCTATACAAAGTACACCTTAATTTTATAAAAGTTGTGAATAATAACACCAGTTTCTGCTGTTACCTAGGTTGGATGTCATACATGTACAGTCATAGAAAAAAAGGAAGAAACCCCCCAAAGAAAGATTGCAATTTTAAAAGGTAAACCAACACTGAACACAATCACAAATTACATCCAGTGAAATAAAAAACATCAGTTCTGTCCAAGACACTGTGTTGCATACAGAAGAAATGAAACTGCTTGGAAAAGGTCTGACATACAATGTCGGTACATGAATACTTGAAAAATACATAGAAAACCTCTTAGTTGAGTCAGAAAACATTCTCATATAGGAAACAGAAACAAAACAAGTCAGGTAAATGTTGGTCTGACAAGAGACCTGGTAAAGCTATTACGTTGAAAATATAATAATAACTTAGAAGAAAGGAAACACAGGAAACTAAAACAGTACAGACACCATAACATTTAAGAAACTACAGCAACCTAACACTACCATATATATCAGATAAAGGAAACACAGTGATCCTCATGGATAAAGAGTAATACATCAATTAGACACAAGAGTTCATCACAAAAAAACACAGAAAGAAATTGAACATACACTGGAAGACAATGAAAAAAGAAAACTTTTACAGACAAATCACAGTGCACCTTCGTTCCAATGCCAACCAAAGTTTCATAAGAAACAGATCCCAGTCAGAGCTGTTGTGAATTACGGAAATGCTCCGACATACCCACATTCAAGACACATGTTGAAAATCTTATCACGAAACTACAGAGGATAGAACTATAAAAAACACTACACAATTGATTCAACAGTAATGTAAGAAAAGACAAACAATTTCAAATATCAGCTATTGAATTAACAGGGCTTGATATCACCAAGAAATTAATCATTTTGTGTGTGTATAGATCTCCCAGTGGTAGCGTGGACACTTTTTTCAATAAGTTAACAGAAGTTCTAGGTAAAATCCCAAGTACAAAGTTCAACATAATTCTGTGTGAGGACATTAACATCAACACTAACATCATATATGAATCCAGCAGCACCTTCATAAACATCCTTCAAAGTTTTGTCATGTCCCTATTGGTCAATAGTGCAACAAGGGTTACCACGACGACTTCATCAGTAATTGACAATGTGGCCACAAATATGGACAGGGAAAAATGTGATGTAGCTGTAAAAGATCTCTGACTATCAGACCATCTCTGTCAAATAACAACAGTAAAGTCAGGCATCGAATCATTCCCTAAACTACAAGCCTACAAACGACATCTATCAGAAATCAAAATAAAGATTTTTCAAAAGAACTAGAAAAACAAAGCTGGGATGAAGTGTATAAGGAAACCAATGTGAATATGAAATTCTCTAAATTCTCCACATTGTTTATATTGAACTTTGAAAAGGCATTTCCAAAAGTACGCACATCTGTATCAACATCTCACAAAAACAGATGGATAATAGCAGGTATTAAGAAGTCCTCCCAAACACTTAAACACCTCAGTTCCATGAAAAAGATTCGCAATGATTCAGAATTCTTAAATTACTATCATAGATACAAAAAGATCTATAGAAAGGTGCTGATTGCTGCAAAAAAGTCATTTAATGACAAAATAATATATAATACAGAGAATAAAAGCAAAGTAGTTTGGGATGTTATAAAAAAGGAAACGGGGAGAGGCAAACAAAAGCAGAATAACATACTGCTAAGGGAAGGGGATAAAGTAATAAATGATCCGCACCACTTAGCAAACTATGTAAATGAGCATTTTTCAAGTATTGCAGAGAAGTTACAGCAAAAATTCCCCCAAACAAATATAACACCTGTAAATAACGTTGCACTAAAGACAATGATGTTACTTCCAACCACAGAGAAAGAAGTCAGTAAAACAATTAAAAAACTAAAAAATAAGTCAGTAGGCTTAGATGAAGTACCAGTGTGTGTACTGAAACAATGCATAGGGATTATACAAGGCCCCTTAACAAATATAATAAATGAATCCTTCACATCAGGGACATTTCCAGAGCAGTTAAAACAGGCAAGAGTTGTACCTTTGCTTAAGAAAGGTAATGCAGAAGACAGAGAAAATTACCAGCCCATTTCCCTGCTGACAGCATTCTCAAAAATAATAGAAGCAATTATGAAAGACAGATCAATGAATTACCTGAATAAATACAATCTTTTAAGCAAATCACAGTTTGGTTTCCAAAGTGTCAAAAATACAGTGTCAGCCATAGTAGAATTCACAAAAGTTGTACTTGAAGCTCTTGATGAAGATGAGTGTGTCACAGGCATATTTTTGGATCTTTCAAAGGTGTTTGATACAGCCGATCACACAATTCTATTAAATAAATTAGAAACATTAGGAATAAGAGGGGTTGCTAATGACTGGTTTCGATCATACCTAACAGATAGAGTACAAAGAGTAGAGATGACACATACTTCAAATAAATCTAAACATTTAGTAAAACACTTATCAGAACCAAAATACATTAATATAGGGGTTCCGCATAGCATATTAGGACCAATACTGTTCCTGATATACATCAGTGACTTTCCCAGTAGTGTTACTCAGGTGAAAAAATCCTCTTCGCTGATGACAGCAATATTATAGTCACTAAGAAAACAAGAGAACTCCTTGCCGAGAAAGCAAATGAAACTCTCAAGGAAGTTTATGATTGGTCAACAAGTAATAAAGTGACATTGGACATAAAGAAAACTAATGCCATGAATTTCAGTTTGAAGAGGAAAAATGACAATTTTGAATTAAATGTAGATGGCACCTCTATAGACTGTGTAACAAATGCAAAGTTTCTAGGAATGAATATTGATTCTCAATTGAAGTGGTGTGAACACTCAAAGGTACTTGCAAACAAAATGTCATCAGCGTGTTATGCCCTTAGAATCCTGTCTTCAGTGTGTAACATGCAGTGTCTTTTAGTTACATATTATTCATATGTACACTCAATTCTTAGCTATGGCATTCTTTTTTGGGGAGCAAATGCACAAAACATGAACACAATTTTCAAACTCCAGAAAAGGGCCATAAGAATAATAACCAAAAATACTAGTCGAGCTCATTGTAAAGATCTGTTCAAAATACTGGGTATTTTAACTGCCCAATGTGAATACATTTACCAGTCAGTTGTACACATCAAAAATAACATGGGTAATTAATGCACAAACAGCTCTTTCCATGACCATGCAACAAGAGATAGAATCAACATACATTTACCAAGAAAAAATAAACATAAAACTCAAAACAGCATTTTCTACCAAGGAATAAAACTGTACAATAAATTACCAAAAGAGATCAAAGAAATTGCAAAAATACTCTTATTTAAAAAGGCAGCTAAAAAGTATCTGTTATGCAATACATTTTATAGATTGAAGGATTACTTAGCTAAAACACAGCAGGGGTTTGATAAAAAATGTTATACAAATAAATAATAATAATAATAATAATGATTATAAAATAACCAACATTCCACATAACACCTTCACTTATGTTTTTTTCCTTCTTTTTTCCTTTCTATAAATGCTTACCCCCAAGCTTTGCATAGCACAATACTAACAACTCTTCCTCTTTCTGAGCTCAACATCTCACTCATTATAGAGGGATGAAGACTCAGTTTTTCAGGATAGCAAATGGGAATTTGTGGTACAGTAAATGGCCCAGAGATCACCTGAGTGTGTTATGAGTGAACAGTGTGACATTACATTATTTAATAAGTTATTTGTAAAAAAAAAAAAAAAAAAAAAAAAAAAAAGTACTGTATACCAGGAGTAAATCTAATGATTGTCTCTAACTAGAAGTCTGTAAATATATGTGTACACAAATCAGCTTATTTTGAATTGATCTAAATTTGTAAATACTTTGAGATGTCCTATATCCTTGTAAAAAGAGATCTACAGATGAATAAAGCTACTACTACTACTACTACTACTACTACGTAAAAGATGTGCAGGTTCCAGCCACAGCCACTCTCCTCTCATTGGATGTGGAGAACATGCAATATACCAATAACCAAAACAGTAAACATCATAGAACAAAATCATAAGAGACACACTACACTTCCACATGAGTACAGCAAAGAAACAGTCAAGCTACTAGAGGTAATAACAGACTAGAACTATTTCCATTCTAATAATGTATTCTGTTTACAAAGTGAAGTATTACCTATAGGATCCGTAGAGCCTAGAACCATAGCAAACATATTCATGGACCATGTAGAACAGGTCATATTTAACACAATAGCATCAGATAAGTATAACTTCTTAAACTGGACTAAATGTATAGGTGACTTCTTGTGCTGATAGAAGAGTCAAGTAGTAAAATTGACCAGTCACATACAGACATAAATTCAATTCACGATAAGATAAATTTTACAATAAGAAAAGAGCAAAATAGTTATATTTCTTAGAGGTCACCTTAAAGATTCAGAACAACCAACTGAAACATTTTGCCGTTTCGGAATTTGCTGAAGTGTGAAAGAAACTGTCGTTGTCCATTAGAACAGCTGATATTCTGAATAGTTCATCAGACAAGGGGGTAAATTCATTGAAGTATGAATATGTACACTCTTTTTTTTCTTCTTTGCTGCAACAACTGATTCTCATGGATAATCTGAAATTCTTCCAATCTGCAGACTTTACACATTATGTGTATAATAATCAAGTTTACAATTACACTGTTTTAAATAATACAGTTTGTTATCACATTTTTAGGACCAGCAAACATAGATTCTATCTCAAAGTTTAATGGAAGACTGACTAGCTAGCTACAAAAATTCGCCAGTGTTATATTAAATATTACACTGGGTTAATTGTTGTAAACAGACTATAGTGAATTACAGTTAAAAGCTTAAAGTATTCTGGCCTGTGCTGCTGGAGTTAGTGGTCATGTGAATGTGAAGTGTGCTTGTTTGTGTGAATGAATGGTGTCTGTTTCGCTTTTTCCAATGAAGACTGTGGCCGAAAGCCTTTTAATTGTGTCTGTTTGCATGTTATCTTTATGGTAAGTAGCAGTCTATCTTTTCCTCCATTGTAATTAAAAGTTTTAGAGTGAGCTGACAATTGGGATGGCAAAATACAGGTAAACATTTGTAAATACAAAGGTCACAGTAATTTTTATGTTTTCGTAGTTAAATATGAGGTGTCCAATATAACAACAATTTAGTTACTTCTTTCTTTACTTACAGCCAACCTAATTAATAAAAAGTGTTCCTACCATATATTGGGAGATGAAATGAAATATAGAATTTTGTGATATAGGCAAAACTTATGTATCTGGCTTGGTTATTAGAAAGTTAGATTCATTTACATTTCCTAATAATGCCCTCACCATAAACTGTACATTTTCAACATGTTAACTTGTTTCTGTAGCTTTGAACGCACAAAAGCTTTAAGAACATCATATAGAAATACATTTGTGTTAATATTACATTAAAATATGATGGTAGTAATGTTTGATAAATTACATTGCAATGTTTGTGATTACATTTTTGCGAACTACAGAAGTGCCAGGTAATCTTATTCATTCCTACTAAAATAAGCAGTAAATTTCAGTGTGTAGAACCTTAGTACATAGTTATTGTCTCCACAATATTACCCTAAGGTGATTTTTGCTTGCGTTTGACAGTATTTAGTAAATGAATATTCTATATGTGACGTCAGATATGGCTGAAATCAGCTGTTAGGCTTCACAACACACATTTGATATATATCAAAAACTGACAACAACAGATACAATAATACACCAGGCGTCATATCATCCAAATCCTCACATACAAGACACAAAAACAGGAAGAACACAGTGGAAAAGAAAACAAAATATGATATCAGTGCCATACAAGCACAAATACACACACAGAATATCCAATATTTTCATAAACAAGGCATAAAAAAACCCAAAAATCAACAGTTCAATTAAAAATACTTTCAAAAGCAATAGAAAAAAAGGGTCTATATCAGAAATGAGGAATATACCAACTAAGATTTGATACATGTGATTGAAGATATATAGGTCAGACCAGGAGAACATTAGACGCATGATACAAATAGTATTGAAGTATAGGAAAATCATTCAACATTTGCAGAACATTTACACAAACATCCACGTAAAATTACCACCAGAGTTACAGATGTAGACATCATAAAGATAAACAAAGAAACCCATTCTCACCCTACAAGAAAACTACCACATTCAGAAAACAGTTACAGAAAACAACTCATAAATGATCAGCCCAACCTAGAAAACCACTCACTTTTTAATCTAATCGAGCACTTAATCTGAAAAACCACACACTTTTTAATTTAATCGACCACGTAATATAACATTAAATATAGGCATGACTACATGTAAGACATTTCTAGGGGCAGTTATGGACTCTGACCACAATTTATTGGTAATGAACTGTAGATTAAAACTGAAGGTAAGAAATTAAGGATATGGAACCTGGATAAGTCGAAAGAACCAGAGGTTGGTGACACTTTTAGAGGAAGCATTAGACTGTGATTGACAAGAACAGGGGAAAGGAATATGGTAGAGGAGGAGTGGGTAGCCTTGATATATGAAATTGTGAAGGCAGCAGAGGAAGGAAAAGACAAGGCATAGTAAAAATCAGAGGAGAACATATAAAGCAAATAGACCAGACAAAGGGAATACAAATGTCTAAAAAATGAGATTGATGCGAAGTGCAAAATGGCCAAGCAGGAATGGCTAGAGGACAGATTTAAGTGTTTGGAAGCATATATCAGTAGGGAAAAGAAAGATACTGCCTTCAGGGAGATTAAACATGGCTTTGGAGAAAAGAGGAGCAGCTATATGAATATCAAGAGCCCAGTTGGAAAACCAGTACTAAGCAAAAAAGGAAAGCTGAAAGGTGGGAGGAGTATATAGAGTGTCTACACAAGGGCGATGTACTTGAGGGCAATTTTATTAGAAATGGTAAAGGATATAGATGAAGATTAGATGAGATGAGAGATGTTATTCTGTGAGAGGATTTTGACAGGGCACTGAAAGAACTTAAGTCAAAGCAAGGCCATGGGAGTAGATGACTTCCCATCAGAACTATTGATTGTCTTGGGAGAACCAGCCATGACAAAAAGTTTCCAATCTGTTGTGTAAGATGTATGAGACAGGTGGTGAATATGACCAAACTATCAGTTGAATTAAGTCATGATATACAAAATACTAACATGAATTCTTTACAGAAGATTGGGAAAACTGGCAGAAGCCGACCTTGGGGAAGATCAGTTTGGATTTTTGAGGAATGTAAGAACACACAAGGTAATCAAGTCTCTACAATTCCTCTTAGAAGATAGACTTAGAGTAAGCTTGTGACAATGTTGACTGGAATACTCTCTTTGAATTCTGAAGGTATCAGGGATAAATTACAGGGAGCACAAAGCTATTTACAAACCAGATGACAGTTACGAGTCAAGAGGTATGAAAAGGAAGCACTGATTGAGAAGGGAATGAGACAGGGTTGTAGTCTATCCCTGATGTTCAATCTGGGGGGAAAAAAAGAGTAGGACTCAGTCCAGGAAGAAGAAATAAAAACTTAGATATTTGCTGAGGACATTGTAATTCTGCGATACAGCAAAGGACTTGGAAGAGCAATTGAATGGGTTGGACAGTGCCTTGAAAGGAGGATATAAGATGAATATCACCAAAGCAAAACAAGGATAATGGAATGCAGTCAGATTAAAACAGGTGATACTGAGGGAATTATGTTCGAAAATGAGACACCAAAAGTAGTAGATGAGTTTTACTCTTTGGGGAGCAAAATAATGGATGATGGCTGAAGTAGAGAGGATATAATGTGGAGACTGGCAACGATAAGAAAAGTGTTTGTGAAGAGGAGAAATTTGTCAACATCTCATATGAATTTAAGTGCAAGAAGTCTTTTCTGAAAGTATTTGTGTGAGGTATAACCATGTATGGAAGTGAAACATGGATGATAAAAGGTTTAGACTAGAAGAGAATAGAAGCTTTTGAAATATGTTGTTACAGAAGAATGCTGAGGATTAGATGGGTAGATCACATACCTAATGAGGAGCTACTGAATAGAATTGGGGAGGAAAGATATTGCTGACAAAACCTAACTAGGAGATGGGATTGGTTGACGGGACACCTCCTGAGACATCAAGGGATTTACAATTTAGTACTGGAGGGAAATGGGGGGGGAGGGGGTTAAAAATCATAGAGAGGGACCAAGAGGTGAATACAGTAAACAGATTCAGAAGGATGTAGGTTGCAGTAATTATTTTGAAATTAAGAAGCTTGTACAGGATAAAGTAGCATGGAGAGCTACATCAAACCAGTCTTTGGACTGAAGATCACAACCACCACCACAGTTAGCACAGCCCTACATGTGTCACCCACCTGGATAGCTGTGCATGGTAATGCGCTGTCTCCCAGGATTGGGAGGTGTGCAGGTCTCAGTTTGAATCTACACAGTGGGTTAACAATGAAGGACAATATGCTAGCCAGCCCGAAAGGCGTTATTAGGTGGTTTTCCACAACCCAGTAGGTGAGTACTGGGCTGGTACCCACATCTTCCCCAGATCTAAGGAGCAGTCATATGAAAATGAGACAGGGAAAAAAATAAGTAAATTGTTTATTATTTCAAAAGTAATTACCATAACTGTTAATATATTTATCCCATTCCATTGTGAGACAAGGTGGTATAATTTTTTCATGGAAATGTGTTTATTGTTGCGTACAGAACCACGATTGCACCCGGGTGTGTCCCTCTTCATCCAAAAAGCAACTGATCGCCACAAATGTCTTTCTTCAGGGTTCCAAAAATATAGAAATCTCATGGGGAGAGATTGCACTGTACGAAGGACATGGGATACACTGATTCTGTGCTGGGAGGTGAATAGAAGACTGGTGTGCTTATGTGTTAAGTCTCCTTAAACCCATAATCAGCAACAACATCCACCTACATGCTACATGTCACCCAACCCATTCACTACCAACCCCCCCCCCCCCTCCTCAAAAAGAACCACATCTCACTTTAGCATACATACGCACATACACGCACATATGCGTGAATATGGTATACATTTTCTATCCATACATATATAAAAATAGGTGTATGTATGATGATCCTCATCTCCTCCTAAATTACTAGACTGATTTCAACCAAACTTGATACAGATATCACTTACTGCTCGCTGGAAAGAATCCTTGTGGGGATAAGTACCACCTATCTATCAAAGGGGTGGTGGTGAAAAGCAAGGTAATCCGTGATGTACAAATGCTCATACTTTATTCATCCAGTATTTGAGAATGAGAGCACTTAGTAACTGTCAACAAGCTTAACACACAATTTCAAACCATTATGAAACTTTTTCTACTTGACAATCACCACAAAATGATAAACGGAAAAAAACTTTGTAGGTTAGTACATTTTCGATAATGATGCAGTAAAACTGCCACATGAAGCATGACATTTCAATTTGTTACTTCTGTACTACTAACTGTACATTTCACAGACACTAGCCATATGTACCGCAGGATATACCTGCAAAACCATATCATTGAAGACACACCATGCAGGAGATACAACATAATAAACATTTAGATATGTGAAAATGAAAATGCAGGGTGAAAATTGCTAGAGATACAAATCAAATATCTGTACAAGTAAGTTTGAAATTTGTTAAATATTTGTGAAATATATTTGACATGTTTGTACATGGGCAGAAAGCTCACCCTAAATCCCTGGAAAGATTCCAAACAAACTTGCTACACGTATTAGTTATGATCTGGAAAGAGATACTGGGGTGTAAGAACTGGCAGCCTCCTATTGAGGTTGGGATAATAACATGGAGAGAGAAGGGGGAAGGAGGAGACCGAATGTGATTTACTGCTGCTTCCCACTAGTGAAGTGACACATCCAGAATAAGGGGACAGATTGAGCACCATGCCCAGTTTACTCCTAATATCCCACCCCCATTGTGGCCAGTGCTATCCATCACTGTTGACACCATTACTATATTATATGCGGCATGGTCACCAACACAAAGCAAGGTGATTGTAATATTTTAATGTGTTTGCCTGCATGACCATCTGCCAAAGCAGGTGTTGCAATCATTATTGTCAGGTTTTTCCATCTTATGCTTATTGCAATTAATTAAAGAGTGTTCTACACCAGAAGCATTTCACTTTTATTTACAGAGAATCTTCTGTGGCTATTCTGGAAATATGGATACATAATGAAGTTGAATTTTTTTTTATAGACCGAAAACAGTATTTCTGAATAAAGTGTCATGCAATTTACTAGTGGTGCTTCTGCCTCTTGTTTACATATTCCACGAACCACTGTTTTTTTTCTTCATTCTTAGTGGTGGCTGGTTTCTGCCTCTTGTTTACATATTCCATAAACCAATGTTTTTTCAAAAATGGCTCTGAGCACTATGGGACTTAACTACTGTGGTCATCAGTCCCCTAGAACTTAGAACTACTTAAACCTAACTAACCTAAGGACATCACACACATCCATGCCCGAGGCAGGATTCGAACCTGCGACCGTAGCAGTCGCGCGATTCCGGACTGCGCGCCTAGAACCGCTAGACCACCGCGGCCGGCCAATGTTTTTTGCTTCATTCTTAGTGGTGGCTGAGATCGAAAGAAATTCGGCTGTACATGCAGTCTAGGCAGCTTTTCGCCTATTTTGAAATCGCTTTTTCTCATGCTGCATTGGCATTATTTCCACTTCATATCACTTCATAGAATTTCTCAATTGTGAGAAAAAATTTGGCAGAAGAATAATTATGATTTTTATTTAGGTTACTAAATGCCCTGTAATTTAATTAACAGTTAACAAGGATTAATATCAGATTCCTGCTGACTATTCCAATTCCTACTCTCCCCATTCATCTGCTTCCCAATATATTTATTCTTTAATGAAATTTGTCTTTTTCAAACCAACGGTTCAGTTCATGGAATCAGTACTAGAAATAAGAATAACTTTCACAAAAATTTAAAGACATTTACTTCAGTTCATAAACATATTCACTATTCAGTAACATGCCGGCAGCCATACCAAGTTTTACAGATTCTAAACTTCAGTTTTAGAAGATTCAAAAGGCTTTATTGGTAGCCAGCTCCTTCCACCCCATTGGTGAATTTCTTAGCAGAATAATATTACATAATGTGAATATTGTGTACAATCTGATTTAAGTACAAATGTTTACAGTAATTCAGTCATTGCAAATAAATGCTATAAAATGTTTTTTATTTATTTATTTTTATTTTTTTATTTGATGATGTGTGGCTACAGTAGCCTAAGAATTATCATGTGCACCTAATCATATTGAACATTTAACATTTGGTTACAAGTTTTATATCTGTTTATACATAAAAATTTTAAGTTTTTTTAAAACTAATTACACATCGAGAAGCATAGTTTCATTTGTGATCAGCTGAAGGTACAGTAGCATATCTGTTTGCATTTTGTAAGTATTTATTGTGTATTCTTGTTGTCTGGCATCGTCCATTCCAAGATGATCTCCCCACTGTGGATCAGTTGCAACAAAAAGTACATGTAATCTGATCTAATCTATATAATTAGGTAATTTCAATATAATAGAGGGAAACATTCCACGTGGGAAAAATTATATATAAAAACAAAGATGAGGTGACTTACCGAACGAAAGCGCTGGCAGGTCGATAGACACACAAACAAACACAAACACAAACATAAATGTTTGTTTTTATATATAGTTAGGTAATTTAGTTGTTACCAACCCTTTTATATGTACTGCTGCATAGTTGTCTGATACCTTATTACTTGTTTGGAGAACATCCTTTGCTAATGCTTGCTTTTGGAAGCTTTCAAGTAATATTCAGAATTCTGCAATGCTTTCACACATTTGCATTTGTTTTGCGTTTCCATATAATAAAATAAGCTATATTCCATCAGGTTGTTCTATTGGTCATTCTTTGTCTTTGAAAGTCTGTCAAAAAGTTTCAGTGGCTTCTCATCTGACTGTATATTTGGCTATTCCTTGGTCCATGTGCAATGAAATTACTTAATTGTCTCTATGAAATCCTCAACCCATGTCTTTTCTCACTCCCATTCGTTTGTCTACCTGCCCCTGAACATTAATAGAGAAGTGCTGCTTTCCAATGATTGTAGAGGCACTATCTTTTTGGAGGATTTGCACATTTAAAATCGATATAACACTGGTGTAGGTTATAACTTGCATTATAAGCTGGGTTTTTCACACCCTGTTTCAGATGTGTTTGGAATTTACATTTGAACACGAAATTCAATTTCCCAGGCAAACTGCAAACATTTGTCATCATCTTATTTACTTCATCTAATATCCGTCTGCTTCTCACATGTGTTTTGTTTCTAACGACATCAAAACTGACTATATGCTAAACTGCAACATCCCTTCTTCATTTTTTTTTTTTAAATATCATAGCTGATCTTCATATACACCCTTCAGAATACTTACTGTAAATAAATATGAACAATTTTGTACAGAACTTTTTAACAAACATTTTATAACTGTTACTGAAAAGATGGGGTTGTCAGGTTCGGTAGATGCTGCTATGGATTACCTTAGACCAGACATTTCAAGTAACTTCCATAATATGAATTTGACCCTCACTACCCCAACAGAAATAATGTCCATCATAAAATCTTTAAAATCAAAAACATCTAGTGGGTATGATGAAATATCAACAAAGTTAATTAAAGAATGTGATTCTGAGCTAAGTAACATATTAAGCTATCTGTGTAACCAGTCGTTTATCAGTGGAATATTTCCCGAATGGCTGAAATATGCTGAAGTTAAGCCACTGTTTAAGAAGGGAGATAAAGAAATAGCATCAAATTTCCGTCCAATTTCACTGTTGCCAGCATTCTCAAAAATTTTCGAAAAAGTAATGTACAGTCGTCTTTATAACCATCTTATCTCAAATAACATACTGTCAAAGTCACAGTTTGGATTTCTAAAAGGTTCTGATATTGAGAAGGCTATCTACACTTACAGTGAAAATGTACTTAATTCATTAGACAAAAAATTGCAGGCAACTGGTATATTTTGTGATCTGTCAAAGGCATTTGACTGTGTAAATCACAATATCCTTTTAAGTAAACTAGAATATTATAGTGTAACAGGAAATGCTGCAAAATGGTTCAAATCTTATATCTCTGGCAGGAAACAAAGGGTGTTATTAGGAAAGAGACATGTATCAAGCTATCAGGCATCATCCAACTGGGAACTAATTACATGTGGGGTCCCACAAGGTTCCATTTTGGGGCCCTTACTTTTTCTTGTGTATATCAATGACCTTTCATCAGTAACATTACCAGATGCCAAGTTTGTTTTGTTTGCTGATGATACAAACATTGCAATAAATAGCAAATCAAGTGTAGTCTTAGAAAGATCAGCCAATAAAATATTTGTAGACATTAATCACTGGTTCCTAGCCAATTCTTTGTCACTAAACTTTGAAAAAACACACTACATGCAGTTCAGAACTTGTAAGGGGTGTCCCAAGAGTATATGTCTAACATATGATGACAAGAAGATAGAAGAAGTGGACGGTGTTAAATTCTTGGGATTACAGCTTGATAATAAATTCAACTGGGAGGAGCACACCACAGAACTGCTGAAGCGTCTTAACAAATCTCTGTTTGCAATGCGAATTTTGTCAGACATAGGGGATATAAAAATGAAAAAGCTGGCATACTATGCTTACTTTCATTCCATAATGTCATATGGGATTATTTTCTGGGGTAATTCATCAAGCCAAGCTAAAGTTTTCCGGGCACAAAAACGTGCAGTAAGAATTATATGTGGTGTGAACTCAAGAACATCCTGCAGAAGCCTGTTTAGGGAACTAGGGATACTAACTACAGCTTCCCAATATATTTATTCCTTAATGAAATTTGTCATTAAAAATATATCACTTTTTCAAACCAACAGCTCAATTCATGGAATCAATACTAGAAATAAGAATAATCTTCACAAGGATTTAAAGTCACTTAGTCTTGTACAAAAAGGTGTGCATTATTCAGGAACACACATTTTCAATAACTTGCCAACAGCCATAAAAAGCTTAACAACCAATGAAATTCAGTTTAAGAGAAGCCTAAAGGATTTATTGGTGGCCAACTCCTTCTACTCCATTGATGAATTTCTGAGGAAAACCAACTGATTTGTATATAAGTACAACATAACTTCTGCACAATTTCAGTGCAGTAATGTGTTCACTGAAAATTTGTGTGTGTGTGTGTGTGTGTGTGTGTGTGTGTGTGTGTAAGTATAATCTAACTTCTGCACCATTTCAGTGCAGTAATGTGTTCATTGTAAATAAGTATTACAGTAGTTGTATTACATGTTTCTTACCTTATAAATAAATATAAAACTTTTTTATTTTAAATTCAGTGCAATAGTATTTGTAAAATGACTCTTAGTGTTCATTAAAAAATGACGATCATTCCACTTGGGACCTGTGGAATGGTACATTAGCTTATTTGTTTTAGTTTAAATATTTGTCATGTATTGTTGTTTTTCTGACATGTTCCACATCCTGGAGGACCTCCTCACTACGGATCAATTGGAATGAAAGTAAATCTAATCTAATCTAATCACTACTTCCACATTTTCTTTATTGAGTCCTTCCACCTTTTATCAAAATTCTGCTAAAGTTGACGGTAGTTCATGTGCAAAATGAAGATTGTTCAGGTAGACTCTATTGATGTTTAATCCATTTTCATATCCGTTTAGTAGTTTTAAATCTATTCCAAAGCTGCAAACTCTAGTTTTGGTAAAATAGTGGCACCTTCTTAGCTACTGCAGAAGGTTGTTGATTTGCTGTTTCTGAAAGTTTTCTTACTTCTGTGGTTAAAGTATATGTAGCTGAAACATCAGAAAGAAAATATCATGGAATGCAGCTAGTGTGTGCTGAGCATCCATGTGGTGAGCTGTTTGTTCTACATTTGGCATTGAGATTGCCCTCTGTGGAGTTAGGTTGAAACCATTTATGCAGGTGGACTGTTGGTTATATTATGTAGGGGTTTGAACCAAAAGTACTTCCTGCTTGTGTTCTATAGTGTAATAGTATTTCATATTACTTCACTTGCGAAGGTATTTATTTTTTGTCAGCAGTCTTCTGATTACTTTTACGCCCCCCCCCCCCCCCCCCCCCCCCCCCATGAACCATGGACCTTGCCGTTGGTGGGGAGGCTTGTGTGCCTCAACGATACAGATAGCCGTACTGTAGGTTCAACCACAACGGAGGGGTATCTGTTGAGAGGCCAGACAAACGTGTGGTTCCTGAAGAGGGGCAGCAGCCTTTTCAGTAGTTGCAGGGGCAACAGTCTGGATGTTTGACTGACCTGGCCTTGTAACACTTTCAGTAGTTGCAGGGGCAACAGTCTGGATGATTGACTGACCTGGCCTTGTAACAGTAACCAAAACGGTCTTGCTGTGCTGGTACTGTGAATGGCTGAAAGCAAGGGGAAAGTACAGCTGTAATTTTTCCTGAGGGCATGCAGCTTTACTGTATGCTTAAATGATGATGGCGTCCTCTTGGGTAAAATATTCCGGAGGTAAAATAGTCCCCCATTCGGATCTCTGGGCGGGGGACTACTCAATAGGACGTTGTTATCAGGAGAAAGAAAACTGGCGTTCTATGGATCGGAGCGTGGAATGTCAGATCCTTTAATCGGGCAGGTAGGTTAGAAAATTTAAAAAGGGAAATGGGTAGGTTAACGTTAGATATAGTGGGAATTAGTGAAGTTCGGTGGCAGGAGGAACAAGACTTTTGGTCAGGTGAATACAGGGTTATAAATACAAAATCAAATAGGGGTAATGCAGGAGTAGGTTTAATAATGAATAAAAAAAATAGGAGTGCGGGTAAGCTACTACAAACAGCATAGTGAACACATTATTGTGGCCAAGATAGACACGAAGCCCACCCCTACTACAGTAGTACAAGTTTTATGCCAACTAGCTCTGCAGATGATGAAGAAATTGATGAAATGTATGATGAGATAAAAGAAATTATTCAGGTTGTGAAGGGAGATGAAAATTTAATAGTCATGGGTGACTGGAATTTGACAGTAGGAAAAGGAAGAGAAGGAAATGTAGTAGGTGAATATGGATTGGAGCTAAGAAATGAAAGAGGAAGCCGCCTGGTAGAATTTTGCACAGAGCATAACTTAATCATAGCTAACACTTGGTTCAAGAATCATGAAAGAAGGTTGTATACATGGAAGAACCGTGGAGATACTAGAAGGTATCAGATAAATTATATAAAGGTAAGACAGAGATTTAGGAACCGGGTTTTAAATTGTTAGATATTTCCAGGGGCAGATGTGGACTCTGACCACAATCTATTGGTTATGAACTGTAGATTAAAACTGAAGAAACTGCAAAAAGGTGGGAATTTAAGGAGATGGGACCTGGATAAACCGACTAAACCAGAGGTTGTACAGAGTTTCAGGGAGAGCATAAGGGAACAATTGACAGGAATGGGGGAAAGAAATACAATAGAAGAAGAATGGGTAGCTTTGAGGAATGAAGTAGTGAAGGCAGCAGAGGATCAAGTAGGTAAAAAGATGAGGGCTAGTAGAAATCCTTGGGTAACAGAAGAGATACTGAATTTAATTGATGAAAGGAGAAAGTACAAAAACGCAGTAAGTGAAGCAGGCAAAAAGGAATACAAACATCTCAAAAATGAGATCGACAGGAAGTGCAAAATGGCTAAGCAGGGAGGGCTAGAGGACAAATGTAAGGATCTAGAGGCTTATCTCGTGAGGGGTAAGATAGATACTGCCTACAGGAAAATTAAAGAGACCTTTGGAGATAAGAGAACCACTTATATGAACATCAAGAGCTCAGATGGAAACCCAGTTCTAAGCAAAGAAGGGTAAGCAGAAAGGTGGAAGGAGTATATAGAGGGTCTATACAAGGGCGATGTTCTTGAGGACAATATTATGGAAATGGAAGAAGAGGTAGATGAAGATGAAATGGGAGATATGATACTGCGTGAAGAGTTTGACAGAGCACTGAAAGACCTGAGTCGAAACAAGGCCCCGGGAGTAGACAACATTCCATTATGACTACTGACAACCTTGGGAGAGCCAGTCCTGACAAAACTCTACCATCTGGTGAGCAAGATGTATGAGACAGGCGAAATTCCCTCAGACTTCAAGAGTAATATAATATAATAATTCCAATCCCAAAGAAAGCAGGTGTTGACAGATGTGAAAATTACCGAACTATCAGTTTAATAAGTCACAGCTGCAAAATACTAACACAAATTCTTTACAGACGAATGGAAAAACTGGTAGAAGCCGACCTCGGGGAAGATCAGTTTGGATTCCATAGAAATGTTGGAACACGTGAGGCAATACTGAGCCTACGACTTACTTTAGAAGAAAGATTAGGGAAAGGCAAACCTATGTTTCTAGCATTTGTAGATTTAGAGAAAGCTTTTGACAATGTTGACTGGAATACTCTCTTTCAAATTCTGAAATTGGCAGGGGTAAAATACAGGGAGCAAAATGCTATTTACAATTTGTACAGAAAGCAGATGGCAGTTATAAGAGTCAAGGGGCATGAAAGGGAAGCAGTGGTTGGGAAGGGAGTGAGACAGGGTTGTAGCCTCTCCCCGATGCTATTCAACCTGTATATTGAGCAAGCAGTAAAGGAAACAAAAGAAAAGAACATTTCTGAAGAAGAGAAATTTGTTAACATCAAGTATAGATTTAAGTGTCAGGAAGTCGTTTCTGAAAGTATTTGTATGGAGTGTAGCCATGTATGGAAGTGAAACATGGAAGATACATAGTTTAGACAAGAAGAGAATAGAAGCTTTCGAAATGTGGTGCTACAGAAGAATGCTGAAGATTAGGTGGGTGGATCACATAACTAATGAGGAGGTATTGAATAGAAATGGGGAGAAGAGGAGTTTGTGGCACAACTTGACCAGAAGAAGGGATCGGTTGGTAGGACATGTTCTGAGGCATCAAGGGATCACCAATTTAGTACTGGAGGGCAACGAGGAGGGTAAAAATCGTAGAGGGAGACCAAGAGGTGAATACACTAAGCAGATTCAGAAGGATGTAGGCTGCAGTAGGTACTGGGAGATGATGAAGCTTGCACAGGATAGAGTAGCATGGAGAGCTGCATCAAACCAGTCTCAGGTCTGAAGACCACAACAACAACAACAACAAAAACAACCAAGAAATCCTCTCTTGTGTTAACATTTTCATGTCAGAGTAACAGTTGCACCCTACATACTCCATTACTTGTATGTATTCCAATCTCTGTCTTCCACAATAGTTTTTACCCTCTACAGCTCCCTCTAGTACCATTGAAGTTATCCCCTGATGCCTTAACATATGTCCTGTCATTTTTGTCAGTAGTTTTCATATGTTCTTTCCCTAACCGATTCTGTGAAGAACCTCCTCATTCCTTACCTTATAAGTCCACCTAATTTTAAATGTTCTTTTGTAGCACCACATCTCAAAAACTCCAATTCTCTTCTGTTCTGGTTTTCCCACAGACCATGTCTCACTACTGTAAAATGCTGTGTATCCTCAGAAATTTCTTCCTCAATTTAAGACGTGTTTGATACTAGTGGACTTCTCTTGGCAGTTATGCCTTTTTGCCAATGCTAGTGTGCTTTTTATGTCCTCCTCACTCTGTCTGTCATAGGGTACTTAGCTGTCTAGGTAACAGAATCCCTTAACTTCATCTACTTCGTGGTCTCCAATTATAATGTTAAGTTTCTCGCTATTCTCATTTCTTCCATTTCTCATTACGTTCATCTTTCTTTGAGTTGCTCTCAATCTGTATTCTGTACTCATTAGACTGTTCATTCTATGCAACGCATCCTGCAGTCCTCCTTCACTCTTTCACTAAGGATAGCAATATCATAAGCGAACCTTATCATTGATATCCTATCAGTATGAATTGTAATCCCACTCTTTGAATCTTTCTTTTATTTCCTTCATTACTTCTTCGATGTATAACGTGAACAGTAGGGGTGAAAGACTGTATCCCTGTCTTACACCCTTTTTAATGGTAGCACTTCGTTCTTGGTCTTCCAGCTTTATTGCTCCCCCTTGTTTCTTGTACACATTGTATATTACCCACCGTTCCATATGGCTTAAAACTATTTTTCTCAGAATTTCAAACATGTTGCACCATTTTACATTGTTGAATACATTTTTTCGGGTCGACAAATTGTATGAACATACCATGTTTTTTCTTCAGTCTTGCTTCCATTATCAACTGCAACATCTGAACTGCCTCTCTAGTGCCTTTACCTTTCTTAAAGCCAAAGTGATAGTCTTATAACAGATCCTCAATTTTCTTTTCCATTCTTCTGTACATTATTCTTGTCAGCAACTTGGATGCTGTTTTTCAAAAAGCCTGATGGTATTACGCCAGCTTCGTACATTCTACAGACAAATGAAAATAGTCGTTCTGTTGCCACTTTCCCCAATGATTTTTAGAAATTCTATCCCTTCTGCCTGTTAGTTACCATAAACATAAGTGTTGGTTATTTCTGGCTGTACATACTGCCATTGATTTTCATTTCCAAGAAATTGTTATGAATGAACTTTTTTGAAACTTGACGTGTGCAGTAAAACTGCTAATTTTTAGTCGAATATTTAAGCATGAATGCACTTTGACTGAAATCAATGAAAGTGATACTCCAGTATTTCCTTGTCTGTGGGATATTTGGACTTAGATTCATCCTTATTCAAGCTTAATTTCAACACAGATAGAATTAATTGCTATAGATGAAGAAAGATGTGGGTAGCTATTGGGTATGTTTAAAATTACTGGGACTTTTGAGGTCGTGATTACAACATTTAATCCCC
This sequence comes from Schistocerca americana, assembly GCF_021461395.2. NCBI lineage: Eukaryota > Metazoa > Arthropoda > Insecta > Orthoptera > Acrididae > Schistocerca > Schistocerca americana. The sequence continues at coordinate 947,063,288 of NC_060119.1, forward strand.
AGTAGACATGCATGTGCAGTGCATCACCATGTTTAGGAATATGAGAAAGGTTGAATTACTAGTGTGTGGGACATGGGAGCATAAATATTATTATTCCATAAAATAATTTTTTATTATGAAATAGAGAAGTAAAGATTTCAACACCCAAGATTTCTAATTATAATTTTATTTATGATGATCAGCTTTGGCAACTCTAAGTTGCCATCATTGGATCTTGCATTGATCCATCAATGACGAAGTTTTTACTTCTGTATTTTGTGCTACTTTAGTTTTCCCTCACACTTGAGTGCTGTCAAGTGTATAAAATATTTATTAACTTACAAGTTATTGGACATAGTAATATTAGTATCAAAAATTAACATATAGAAGTATACTGGTAACATAGAAATTACACCTTGTACTGTGTGTAGGGTTTCTCATATTGTATGATTGAAAGGTTGACTCTTTGGATACAGGTTGATGTCAATTAAGAATGTAGTACTTGGGTGCTTCATAATTTTTAGTCTTAACTGACAACCTTTGCAGCTTCCTTTGACGTGGCAGTAGAGTCATGCCAACATATGTGTGTCCATTGATAACACTGAACATAAGTTTCTTTCTTTCTCTTTTCTTCCTTTCTTCCTTTCTTTTTCATATTTTTACCTTTTTTTCTTTTCCCCCTTTCTTCTGATGAAAATTCTTTAGACTTGGAGTAGTAGTTTAGTAACATTTTTGAAATTTATAATAATATACTAAATGATAAAAGTAATATGGATGTCGTTCTAAGAAACCTCTTTCAAACATTTAATTGTGAATTGCAGACTCATCATGTAAACGAAGACACAAGTAAGTATTCCTTTTTGATCTTGGTACATTGTTCCATCTCGTCCCCTTCATTTCTCATTCTATTGCAATATTAGTTCGAATCATTTGCCATATATTTCTCCATATCTGTCGTACTCTATTTCTTTTGTTAATTCTGTTTCAGTGTACACTTTTGTATTCTTCCAGGGTAGAGTTTGCATGTTCTGTTATATAAATTGCAGAGTGACTCAAGATTCACATTGCTGTGGTCTTCTTTATTTTCAAATGTTCATTTCTTTGGAAGCAATAAATCCAGTATCTTATTGCATTGCATGATGTTTTATCTAACTTTGCCAGAATTTTGCCTTATTTTTAGTGTGATGCAGGTGGCAGTTCCACAAGTAAGTCTGTGGATCAATGCATCTACATAACTGCACTGTCCGCAAATATTAGTGTGTCTTATATTCATATTCTGCAGTTTTTTGTTGGAGCCGTTTTGTCACATAGCCTTAGGTACCAGTTAGATCAGATGAAAATTGACAAATTTTTATTGTGACACAATGTTCCATCCTATCTGTAGTTTTTCTTTTCAGGTTTCTTTTCAGATATGTTCCATTCTGGATTGTGTGGTGAGGCAGATACATTTTAGTCTTAGATAACTGTCCGTCGCCTACCACCATAGGAAAGTGTCATTGTTTGAGATGATTTATTCCCGTGTGTGATTATAATAATATATTCCCTGGGAGTCTGAAACTATGTGCTTTCTTCACTCTTACTAAACAGTCCAGTGTTTGTGTGCTGATGCTGTCTGCAGATTTGTTTCAAAGCACTGTTGTTTAGTAATGTTCAACATTTTGCTATCACACTTATTAACTCAGGCCTGCCTTTCTGCCTTTGGCAATGTGAGGGCATTGAACTTGATTTTAAAAATTTGATTTCTGTGTAATAACCAGCTGATAGCTTTGGATATTCATCACTATTGTGTTCAGTACTGGGCACATTTGTGCAAGGTAATTAACATGACCTGTTATTTTATGTGTATAGCTCTAATTTTTTATGTAAGGTTGAAGGTTGTGTTGCCCACATTTTGGCATGTGTTGTCTGGTGCACACACTATACCTCAGACAGCAGAGACTTGCATGCTGTAGAGCCAGAGCCAACTAGTCCATTGAATGATCTTATGTGGTGTTTAGTGATGAGTTTTGCTTTTGTTTTTGGCGACCAGGTTGGCATCGATGTGTCCATAGATAATGCTGCGAAAGGTTACAGGAAATAGTGAGTCTCGTGACTGATGCCTTGCTGTGGTTATGCTTTGGTCTCCCTGTACAGTCCCCCCCCCCCCCCCCGGCCCCCATCCCCCTCCATCCCCTCCTCCTCCCAGCCCACTGTTCCCTCCATTGCCATATTGATAGTTCCTTAATGTCTCGGGATATGTTCCACTTTCAACCAATCCCTTCTTTTGGTCAATTATGGTTTGTAAGTAAATGTATCTGTACAACTGTGACATCAACTTTGCCTTCAAATAAACCTTATGCTGACCAAGATTTTTTATTTTGTAAATATTTTGAAACTATTTATTTATCTCATACATTTTAGTTTTCTCATGGAAAGGCAGTTAGTGCTTATAATGAAGGTAATTTTCTGAAAAATTTGCATGTGCATGTGCTAGGATTTGTGTAATTGTTACCATTGTTGTCTGATTTTTCAGAGTTGCTGTCCAAAACGAGCGCTATGAAGACTGGACAAATACATTGGTCCAGTTGCGACGTCTTTTTACTGATTATCAAAAAATAGTTCTAGAGTATCACAAAAGACCTGGTGAACACGTTCCAAAGGCTGTGAATTCTACAGCTGCTCAAGGAAATTTTCTGGAAGTGTTAAACATGTCTCTCAATGGTAATATTGGTGTTTGCTGTTAAATCCATGCTGCCTGTGATATATTTTTGTGAAATTTTCTTACTATAGCGAGTGATGTAATCATTGTTTCAGTGTTTGAAAAGCATTACTTGGATCGCAGTTTTGATCGAACTGGTCAATTGTCGGTAGTAATTACACCAGGGGTCGGTGTTTTTGAAGTTGACCGAGAACTTACTAATGTTACTAAACAACGAATTATTGATAACGGTGTGGGTAGTGACTTAGTTTGTGTTGGTGAACAGCCACTACATGCAGTACCTCTGCTGAAGGTAAGTACTAGTCTCCTACTTTTGATCTTTTTATATTCACTTTCATGTTGCTGTTCTTATCCCCTCCCATCATTCATATTCAGCTTCTCGTTTCTCTCCATATATCTGTCATATAAATAAATTAATTTGCTCCCTTTGCCTTTCTGTACCACACTCATTTTCTATTATGTTTCAGGTCTTTTTCTGTTTTCATGCTGTTCCTTGTTATTTCTGTACTCGTGTTGGGCAGTTTTGCTTGCTTTGTGTTGGGTGACAGTTCTTAATGTTCTGTTGTTCCATCAACAGATATTTGGGTATTGTTCTTGAACTGTCATCTCACTGTTCCAGTCTGGACCAATAGAGATAACAATATGTAATGCACTAGAAAGTTACAATAGAAAGATTAAAAATGTTGGTTAGGATATAGTGGACTGAAATAACAAAAATGCCTTTACTTATGTACTGTTGCAATTGTTGTCTTTCTTTAGCTGTTGAATAAAAGGAAATGATTTGTAAAAAAGTCACTGAATTAGCTGGGATTGCAAAGGAAACAGATTGTGAGGGACAAGAGAGATGGAAGGAGAGGATGGAGGAGAGAGGTTGAGGAAAAGGATGAAGGGAGAGGGGGAGGGGGGAGTTGAACATGGAAAACTGTTTTGAGAACATTATGCTGCGTTGCATAACAAGTCGAGAATTTGTGTTATGTTTTTCCTCCTTGCCATTCATGTACAAAGTAAAGAAGGTGGTTAATAATTTAATGGGACACTGAAAGAAAAAAAAAAAAAAAGATAGAAATAAAAATAAAAATAAAAATTGCACCCATCGTACAGACACTGATGCAATACTGACAAACCCTTGTTCTTATTTGCATCAACCGACATGTGAAAGATACAGGGTCTCTATAAAAAGCATCGGGAACAAGTTTTTACTGACATGACTGGATGTCATAGCATGCTCGCACTGCACATGTCCATTGGGAACGGGTGTGGGGTGACCATCAACATGCACCAAATGCCAGTCGTCAGCGAGCATTCATTCAAGCAAGATCGCATTTTTAGTAGAATCCTGTGGAGTGACATTATGCAAGTCAAAATGCAGCAAACAATTGAACAGTGGTACGCCATCAAATTTTGCGTTGGACTGGGGAAGTTTGGTATGGAGACGTTGGCCGTGATTTGCCAAGTTTTCAAGGATGAAAGCATGCCTCAATCTGCAGTTTTTAAGTGGCCAAAGCTCTTCAAAGTTGGCCGAGAGAGTGTGGAGCATGGACCCCTTGCTGACAGCCATTGACATCAAGAACCAATGACAACATGTGGCATGTGTGTGAAGTGCTGAATTCAGACCATCAATTAAATATGTACATGGTCACTGATCCAAATGGCATTTATAAGATGACACTGCACACCATTATCACTGAAAATTTGTTGATACAAAAGAACTGTGATAAACTCATCTTGATGGCCCTGATGGATGACCAAAAGCAGAGGTGAGTCCTTGCTTGTGAAGACCTTCATCAACATGGCGAACAAGACATCAGCTTTTCAGACACTGTAATCATGGGAGATGGAACTTGGATATTCGATACGACTCAGAAACAAGGTGGTAAAGTTCTGAAAGGCACACTGCATCACACATTATCACATGGACAAAGTGGCTGATAGCTCAAGAAGAAGTCGGTGTGCATTTTCTGTTAACAATGCAATTGTGTTGCTCACTTATGCCAATTGATACTAATGGATACTCTGAGTGTGGATGATGATGATGATTTGTTGCAAACTGTTGCATTTTCTGTTAACAATGCAATTGTGTTGCTCACTTATGCCAATTGATACTAATGGATACTCTGAGTGTGGATGATGATGATGATTTGTTGCAAACTGTTGCAGAGAACTGAAGAACAAGTGCCAGGTCTATCAGCAGTGCATTAGAAATGTCAGAAAACTCTATTGTGTGATTGTTGCAAAAAACTATTTTCATATCTGTTTCAAACTGAACGTGCAAGGGTTGTTGCAGGGAGACAGTTTAAACGTGGATACCTAGCTGAATGTCCTGCATAGTTTGCAACACCCAAGGGGTTCACCTTTGATCTTGATGGTGCAAACCTTTGTGATCTTTGTGGTGTGCCATTTTTCATTCAGTGTTCATGGTGCAAATTAATAGTTTCAATTTGAACATTTCTTGAATGTTGACAATGTCCATTTTGTGAAGTGTAATACATACATCCCATAGAAGGCTGATCTCTGCACCTCCTGGACACTCATTTTCTGTTGCTCTATTCATGTACATGGTGAGGCATCAGCAGCTGATATTTTTCCTGTCTTAAATGTTAATACAACACTTTCAAATGAGCCGTAGCAAAGATTGATCTTGCAAGCTTGCACTCAAGGGGTTCCTTGTTAATGCGTATGGGCTCTATGAGCTTCTACAGCCAAGTGTCAAGATTTGGAGGAACACTTGCTATTGGAGTATATTTATCACCACACGTATGGGTAGTCCTCTAGCTGCTTTGCCCGTTATAGGCACCATAGAAAGAAACCTTAAAATGTTCATTCTTTGCTAGTGGTTATCCTCCAAGTCTGGATCTTTCAGAGATGGTGGTACTTGAAAAATAGGCACTAATCTGGATGTCAGCTGGAGTGATCCTGATGATTTATTACAAAACAGTCACTTGTGCACACTGAAACAGCATCCAGAAAAGGGAATGTTAGACCACACCCCAAATGCCACTTATACTGCCTGCTCATCCCCCCATCCTGCACCCTGTCCCTCTAGTCCTCTGTTCATTTAAGAAGCAAGCCTGTCTCTGTGGAATGACAAGCACTGAGTGATAGAACAGACAACACTTTGATTGTAACAAAAGGTAGTAGTGTATTGGCAATTTGCAAGCATTTAAGTTGTGACTACTGCAAGAGACTCTTGCAGCCTTCGCTTGCTACAAAAAAGAAGGGCATCAAATAGAAAAGTGTGACACTCACAGGCTTAATAGGAATGCTCATTGTGGATAAAGGTTAAACACCACCACAGTGGAGTCTTGCTATCAGCATGTTAATCAGCCTTGGTTGTTAGATACAAGAAATACAGAACATTGTTTATAAACATAGCTCTACCAGTGGAATCATCTTAATAAGTTTTTAAGGTCTTAACAATATTTACCACAGATAAAATACCCTGTAACAACTTCTAAGTGACCTTCTTGCAACTATTTCCAAGTTGTTGAACTAATATTGCTCTAATTGTTCTTTTTACTACTTTCACACAACTTGTCACAAAGCTTTGTCAAAACAATGTCATTCAGGCACATTGCGAGTGTAAATTTATTTGTAATTGAACTGGACGGTATACTTGTAATATACACGTTAAAAATTCAATTTACTGCTCTCCATTTGCTTTTATTTGGGGGTAAGGTGACTGTGAGACTAGCCAACCAAAATGAGTTATGAGTTTCCTTTCAACCAAACAAAGATGGCTCTTGCGGTCAGTCTATGAACATTGCTGATATTCCAAGATCTCTGTTTTGATGAAAAACTGTGTAGTAGCCATGCTCCAGAAAGCCAAAAACTGACTTCAGTGTACTGTGTATTTAGAGCTGTTAATGGTCAGTAGGTGCATGTTGTAACTACCTGTCTGCAAAAGTTGATGGCAAGTGTAATTGAACTTCAAGAAACATCTATACATGAAGTGAATAGCGAAAGAAGGCCCTCAGTGTAGACTGTGTTGTGGGGTATGAAATCACATCAAACGTAATTTTACAGTGTAATGCACTGGATGCCAAAAGGCACAGACATTTGGGTTACTAATTCCTCAAGAGATTATGTCTAACAGAGACCTAGTAAAGGGACTCCTACAACTCATCTAGGGTACTGACTGGCTTTAATAGAATGACATGGAGAGATACAGCACAATAAACTTAGTTTTGGTGTGGACAACAGGAGGCTAAGACCTTTATTGCATCAAATCAAATCAAAAGCTTTAATTAATACAAAGAACCACTCATATTTTGTAGACATGTTCTCTCTGCAGAAAATTAACATTGAGCTTTGAGGTGCTTGTGAGGATTCAAACATGTGAAATTCTGAGAAACTGCGTAGTAAGTTTTAAGTCCCCCTTCGGTTGGTTAAAAGTCCATGGACATAATTCACTTAGTCCTAGCCTTAATCTGTATCTAGCTGCATATTCTGTGAACCAATGAGAAATGCATGCAGATGGCATTTTTTCCTATTCCAGTCACATATTGAGCTTGAGAAGAATGACTATTTAAATAATAATTAGTATGATGTCTTCGCAGACGTTGTGGGAGTGATACTTAGGGATCTGAAGTACTTATTGTAGCTTCTTCACTTAATATAGATTTTTTTGTTTTTGTAAGTTAGCTATCATGTGTTAACTGGCATATATCTTTAAGTATCCATCATGAGTTTAAAAAAAACTGTGACAACTCACGTCGCATATCTTTGTATACATTCAGTGTTCCCTGTTAGTCATATTTGTTTTGGTTCCACCCACTTGGTCAGTATTCTAAGATAGCGCATACAAGTTTTATTTTATTTTATTTATTTATTTATTTTTTTTTTTTTTAACAGTCTTCTTTGCAGAATTGATTCATTTTCCCATTATCCTTCCAGTGAGCCAAAGTCTGAGAGTAGCTTTACCTATGACTGAGACTACTTGATCATTCCATTTAATCCAAACATATTACAAAAATGATTGTACATATATATGTATGTACACTAACATGACAAAAGTCATGAGACAGTAATATGCACATATCATATAATAGTAGTATTTCATACACATTATATAAAAGTGAAATGCATTGGCAGAGCTTCATTTGTACTCTGGTGATTCACGTGAAAAGGTTTCTGACTTGATTATGTTCGCATGGCGAGAAATAACAGAATCTGAATGCGGAATGGTAGTTGGACCTAGACGCAAGGGACATTCCATTTAGGAAATTGTTAGAGAATTCAACGAGTTTTCTGTTAGGACAGTGTGGAGAAATTTGATGCTAATGGACTACTGGCAGCAGACAGCCAACATGAGTGCCTTTGATAACAGCGTGACATTGCCTGCAGCACCTCTCCTGGCCATGTGACCATATCAGTTGGGCTCTAGATGATTGGAAAACTGTAGTGTGGTCAAATGAACCCTGATTTCAGTTGGTAAGACCTGATGGTAGGGTTCAGGTGTGGCGCAGACCCCTTGTAGCGATGGACCGAAGTTGTCAACAAGGCACTGTGCAAACTGGTGGTGGCTGCATAATGGTGTGGGCTGTTTTTATGTGGAATGGATTGGGTCCACTGGTCCAATTGAACCGATCGTTGATCGGAAATGGTCAAGTTCCGCTACTTAGAGGTATGCAGCCCTTCAACAATGCAATTTTTATGGGTGGCATTGTGCTATTTTTTACTGATGACATTATGCTATGTTACTGGGCCACAATTGGTGGTGATTGGTTTGAAGAATATTCTGAATACTTCAAGCTCATTATTTGGCTGCTCAGATTGCCCGACATGAATCCCATTGAACATGTTCAGAATGTAATTGAGACGTCAGTTCATGCACAAAATCCTGCTCTGGCAACACTTTCGCAATTATGAATGGCTGTAGAGCCAGCATGACTCAGTATTTCTGCAGGGGACTTACAACAAATTCTTGAGTCTATGCCACATCAAGTTGATCCACTGTGTTGTGTGTGTGTGTGTGTGTGTGTGTGTGTGTGTGTGTGTGTTAACTACTAGCCCTGAAAAAGTGGCATAGCTCATGGTGTGTAAATAGCCAGACTATATTCAGCCAGTATTGGAGAATGAGCAAGAAAATTTTAACATAATTTCAAACCTTAAGTAACTTTTTATTGCTGACAGCTCTCACAAAATGATGAACGGAAGAAAAGTTTATAACCTACTGTAGTTTTTCTGTTCATGCAATAAAACTGGAGCAGCAGGCATGCCATCTTAATTTATTACTTCTGTACTAATAACTGTATTTGTGACACTTTTTTGCAGACAGCATCCACATACATCACTGAATGTACCAGCAAAATTAAACCATTGTTCAACACAGAGTACAGGGATATGATATCATAAATACTTAGACACGTGAAAAACTGCTGAATTATGCATGATATTTTATTACTTCTTTACTACTAACTCTATTCACAACACATTTTGCAGGCAGTATCGACATATACCCCTGGGTGTACCTGCAGAAGTATACCACTGTATGACCCAAACTTCTGGAAATACAGCTTGATAACATTGTGCTGCATGAAAACAAAGCTGCTTGTCGAATTTAATATAGATACAGTTGAACTATGTGTACAGACATGTGTGAAATATGTTACACACACATGAAATATGTGACACGTGTGTACGCTGGCAAATCCATGGCTAAAAAAATTCCTCGTAAAGCTCTGGATTGATTTTTACCAATTGTAGTACACATATTATGTACTATCTGGAAAGAAATCCTGTGGGGGTAAGCAGCAGCAACTTTATATTGGAATGGGTGTGATAAGATGAAGACAGAAGGGAGGCATAAGAGGTGGGCAGACAGAGGGGGGGGGGGGGGGAAGGAGGAAATGGACACAGGTAGTGGGATGAGGAGATGGATTTAGAGAGGGGGTGGATATGGACCAAGAGAGGGAGTAGGAGAGATGGACAAAGAGAGAGGGAAGGAGGAGATGGATTTAGAGGAGGGAGGAGCAGAAGGACAGAGAGAGGATGATGAGCAGACAGAAAGAGTGGGGGCAGGAGCAGGAGTAGATGGACAGAGAGAGGTGGAGGTGATGGATGGAAGGGGAGAAGAGGAGTTGGACTGAGAGAGGGGTAGGAGGAAATGGACAGACAAAAGGGAAGAGGAGGAAATGGACAGAGAAAGGGAAGAGGAGGAGGAGATGGACAGAGAGGAAAGAGGAGGAAATGGACAGAGAGAGGAGGGAGGAGGAGATGAACAGAGAGAAGGTGAGGAAGAGAGAGGAAAGAGGAGGAGATGGACAGAGAGAAGGTGAGGAGTAGATGGAAAGAGAGAAGGGTGAGAAGGGGATAGGCAAAGAGAGCAGGGAAGAGGGGATGGAATTAGAGGGGGAGGGAAGATGGGCAGAGGGAAGAAGCACTTGGACAGAGGGGTAGAAGTAGACAGACAAAGAGAGGGGGGGAATAGAAGATGGAGAGAGAGGGGCAGGAGGAGATGGACAGTGAGGGGGGGAGGAGGAGGTGGACAGAAAGAGGGGGTGGTGGAGGTGGACAGAGTAGGGCATTGGCAGGGAAGGAGGAAGTTGATAGAGGGAGGAGGCAGGAGTTGGGCTAATAGAAGATTGGAATAAATACATACCAGGCAATGCTGGGTATTCAGCTAGTCATTATATAAATGCTGCAAACACACCATTGCTTGCATTAATATCTGAGAGCCTGGGGACAAAGCAAGCAGTGGATCATAACAATAACTGCATCTTGTCTCATTCACTCAGTGGTTTACAGGTAAATCAGCAAATTTGTACAGTAAAATGGATGAGCCTTGAGATTATTTTCTTTCATGAAATGATGACAGAGAAAAGTGATGAACTCCTGTGTAATGAACTATTTTGGATTTGGTATAACACTATGGCACTGTGATAATTAAGGAGACCTGTCAGAAACCAAATATTTTCCATTGTATCTCAGATTCATTATTTAGAAAGAAAGTAATGAGCTAGCGAAAGAATGATTTGCTGCAAGTGTACAGACACCCCCCCCCCCCCCTTTTCCCTGTCCTCTCCATTCCAGTGACTTCTAAGCAATTTTTAAGCAATTTCTGATCTAACTCATCACATTTGGCATTGCTTCTCGTTTTGTCATTCTGTTAATACAGTTTTGGTGTTTTGTTTGTTTTGTTATCAGAAACTGCTGTGCCTTTTTCTGCATGTGGCTATCGGGTAAATCGTTTTTCTTTCTGTTTCTTATTTTTTATCTGAGACATCCTTTTCGAACTCCTCTTATTATTCCATCTGTTAAATCTCTCTCTCTCTCTCTCTCTCTCTCTCTCTCTCTCTCTGTGTGTGTGTGTGTGTGTGTGTGTGTGTGTGTGTGTGTGTGTGTGTGTGTTTTGGGGAGGGGGGAGAGAGAGAGGGGGGGGGAGGGGGGGGAGGGTTGCAGATAATGAAAAAAGTAATGACTTGAAAACAGTGCAGAAAAATTATATTTTTTTCCAGTTTCACAATAAAGACACACTCTTCAGTGCAGGAGACGATTATAGCATGCCACATTGGATAAATCTGAGGTAAGTAAGTACAAATTTATATTTATTTTATACTTTCATTTATAGAGTAGTATTGACAATATTATTTTACTTTTCAGTATTACTTCGCTGTTTTGTAAGTACACTTTACAGTAAGTGACAGCAGATGAAAATAAAATGTAATTGGCTGCCACAGTTTTTTCACTTTCTGAAGAATTTCACAGAAAAATTTTAGCAATAACTGAATGCATATCAGAACTATTTACAAAGCCCTCTGCTTCATTTGTCATTATAACATGGGAGAAGTGTTGTCTCTACTTTGCTTCAACTTCATTGGGAAATACATTAAGAAATTGTTTGAACTGTATACTCACATCAAATATAGAGTGTCAAATTTTGTATTTGTTAGGCAACAGCATCTGGAAAACTAAATTGGACAGATTTTCGCTTGTGAAAGGCATAATCTGGTTTTGAGACACTATCTGCCATTGAAGCTTTAATCTGTCAGGAAGTTTCATTTCAGCATTCACTCCACACCATGTGAGAATGAAAGGTTAGTTCTAGACTGAAAGATGAAATCATATTGTGTGTAATTATCAAAACATAGTGATTATAGTTCTGCAAGAAAGTCTTTAGTATCAAATAAAGAATGGAGCAATTTGTAGCATTTTTGTTTCGCTTGTTGGTTTTTGGCTGCTGTTGGTTTATTTATCAGTCGTCATTTTTTATTTGTAGTTAACTGTTGCTCTTTGAGTTTACATATTGTTATTTTGTCATTTGGAGACAGTGAGTGGAGCTGTGGATGCTAGAAAATCGAGTGTCAGGTGGAGAAATTGGAACATTTCTGACTTATTCTTTTGTTCAATTTTAATAGAGGAGTGACAGCAGTAGAGGCAGCCAGAAATATTTGTGCGTGGGTGGGAATAATGCCAATGGACAGAACATGGCAAGAAAGTGGTTTTCTCGTTTTATGGAGGATTGTTTTGATATTAGTGACTCTTCATGTTTGGGAAGACCTTTGGGATTTGATAAAGATTATTTAAATGTGTTAATCCACAATGGTCCACATCAGTGTTACTGAGAACTGGCATATGTGATTAGCTACAATCATTCCTCTGTCATGTGATACTTGCATGCAGTGGGGAAGAAGTTTCAAAAATTAGGTGCATGGGTACCGCATACTTTAAGCCAATAATCACAAGACTCGGTGGATGGCCATATGTGCATCTATTCTTGCTCCTCACCAATTGGCTCATCCTGTATAGTTACTGGTGATCAGAAATGGTGTCTTAATGCTAACATAAGGAAAATAAAGGATTGGTTGAGCCCAAATAAAGCAGCAACTCCCTTTACAAAGACCTGCATACATTCACAAAAAATATTATGCATCTGGTGTACCAGCAACAGTGTGGTGTACTACGAATTGCTTATCTGAGGTGTAACCATCACTGCTCACATCTATTGTCAACAACTGAGACATTTTGCAGGTGCAATCCAAGAACAACTTCCAGGAATACTTCGATGAAGTCTGCCTGCATTCTGCTTATCCCCCTGCGGGTTCGGGGGTTAGAATAGGCCCGCGGTTTTCCTGCCTGTCGTAAGAGGCGACTAAAAGGAGTCTCCAACGTTTCGGCCTTATGTGATGGTCCCCTCTCGGGTTTGACCTCCATCTTTCTAAATTTATCCGAAGAGCGAGCCAATTGGGGAAGGGCGCCTTACATGGTGCACTGTTTCCGTTGTGCAATTAGACCTTTAGCCGGATTTCTCGTCGTTGCAATGGTGTCCCGCTCGTTTTCGATCTCTTGGGCGAGGATACGTCCCTGTGTGCGATTACCACGCTGCACTCTGCAGTGTTTCTTTTAACTGCGACGACGACCTTGGACATTTTTGCACCTAAGATCCAGCACGGTAGCCAGTCCGTTGTGGTGGGGCCGCCATGTACCCTCTTGGTTGTAGCCCCCTGACAACACAGGGATCGCTCTACTGATGCCTGCGCCGTTAACTCCCCACGTATGCCAAGGAGTAGATGCCCATCTCCCTGGGGCATCGGGACTCCCGGCAACGGCCATCCTGCCAGGTGGCCTTTGCTGTGGCTGGGTGGCGCCCGTGGGGAGGGCACTTGGTCGGAGTAGGTGGCATCAGGGCGGATGACCCGCAATGAAGCGTGGTACATCATCTCTCGCTGGCGGCCAGCCGCCAGCAGTCTCTAAGCGTTCTCGGGCTCAATTTAATGCTCAGAAGTACGATCCGAAAACGTTCCCCTCCCTGGCCACGCCGTGGGAAGAGCGTAAGTCTCAGGATGGAGGTAACAGTTATTCGCCCCGATTCTTAGTTTGTACGAGAGCTGATGGGGAGTCTTTTCTCTCCACAAAGCCTCAGTTCTTCGTCGAGCATTTAGAGGACAAGTTTGGGGAGGTGGAGGGCTTGTCTAAAATGCGCTCTGGGTCAGTACTGATACAAACGGCATCCTCCGCCCAGTCACGCAGGTTGCTTGCTTGTGACAAGTTGGGGGATGTTAACGTTACTATTACACCACATAAGAGTTTAAATATGGTCCAGGGTGTTATTTTCCATAGGGACCTCCTTTTGCAGTCTGATGACGAGCTGCGCGCCAACTTAGAACGTAGAGGTGTTCATTTCGTCCGGCGCGTTCATCGGGGTCCGAGGGACAATCAGGTTGCTACCGGTGCCTTCAACTTGGCCTTCGAGGGTGATACGTTACCGGAAAAGGTCAAGGTGATGGTCTACCGATGTGACGTCAAACCCTATATCCCTCCCCCGATGCGGTGCTTCAAGTGCTGGAAGTTCGGCCATATGTCTTCCCGCTGCACTTCCAGCCTCACATGTCGAGATTGCGGACGCCCATCTCATCCCGATACTCCATGTGCCCCGCCTCCCATCTGCGTCAACTGCGGGGAGCACCATTCACCTTGCTCGCCAGACTGCAAAGTCTTTCAGAAAGAGCGCAAAATTATGGAATATAAGACCCTGGACCGGCTGACCTATACTGAGGCCAAGAGGAAATATGACAGACTCCATCCTGTGAGAATGATATCTTCTTATGCAGCTGCTACTACACCTGTGGTAGCCCCATCAGTTTCGAGACTTCCAGCCAGCTCGATAAGCAGTAAGACTCCTCCTGCCCCCTTGCCAGTGGGGGGCTCTACCCACCGGGTTGCTCCTGCGCCACCTACCTCAGGGGCAACACCATCCCCCCCATCAGGGACGTCCGTCCCTGCTTCTAAGCTGGAGAAGTGTCCCACTTCTTCGGCTTCTCACGCTCGCAAGGGGTCCCTCGGGTCCCTCCCTTCCCAGGTTTCCACCAATGGGAAGGCTGACGACCGACAGTGGCGTAAGTGCCCGCAATCAGCTGGTCGACGGGCTTCACGATCCTCCTCAGTCCCGGAAACTGAATCGGTGAAGCCCTCCCAGCCCGTTAAACCCAAGGAGCAGCGTGAGAAATCAAAGAAGAAGAGCTCTAAGCCCAAGGAACTCGCGGTGGCAGCCACCCCACCGCCACCTTCCAGATCTGCGTCTGAGGACGAGGTGGAGATCCTGGCGTCCGCTGAGGACCTCGATCTCGCCGGTCGCTCAGACGCCATGGATAGCGCTAGCACGGGTGCTCAATCGGAGGCAGCAGGTGACCCAGCGGCGTAATCTGCCTTCCCAGTCCCGTCACGCCTTTGTCCGCCATGGACACTACCATCCTCCAGTGGAACTGCAGCGGTTTCTTCCACCATTTAGCTGAGCTCCGCCAACTTCTCAGCCTTCGCCCTTTCTTCTGCATTGCTCTCCAGGAAACTTGGTTTCCAGCAATGCGAACCCCCGCCTTCCGTGGCTATCGGGGTTATTACAAGAACCGAGCAGCTTATGAAAGGGTGTCTGGTGGCGTCTGCATATATGTCCTTCACACTCTGCACAGCGAGTCTGTCCCTCTCCAGACGCCTTTAGAGGCTGTCGCTGTACGCGTGTGGATGCCACAGGCTGTTACCGTCTGCAGTATTTACATTCCACCGGATGGTGATATCTCGCAGCCTGTCCTGGCTGCACTGGTCGCCCAATTGCCGCCACCTTTCTTGCTATTGGGCGACTTCAACGCCCATAACCCTCTGTGGGGTGGGTCAGAGGCCACAGGTCGGGGCGCCATCATTGAGCATTTATTGTCGCAGCTCGATCTCTCGCGGTGCCTTCACACACTTCAGTGTGGCGCATGGCACCTACTCCGCCATTGACCTTTCCATCTGTAGCCATAGCCTCTTACCATCTGTCCAATGGAGTGTGCATGACGACCTGTGTGGTAGTGACCACTTTCCGCTCTTTTTGTCACTACCACAGCGTCACTCTTCTGGGCGCCCTAGCAGATGGGCTATGAATAAGGCTGACTGGGATATGTTCTCCTCCACTGCCGCTTTTGAGCCTCTCTCTACTGATGACATTGATGCGGTGGTTCAATCGGTCACCACCGGCATCATTACTGCTGCCGAATCTGCCATTCCCCGTTCTTCTGGGTCTCCTCGGCGGAAGGCTGTGCCTTGGTGGTCGCCTGAGATCGCTGAAGCGATTAAAGATCGCCGGCGGGCGCTCCAGCGCCACAAGCGACATCCCTCCTTAGCGCACCTTATCGCCTTCAAACGGCTGCGTGCGCGGGCCTGCCTCCTTATCCGCCATGGCAAGAAGGAGTGCTGGGAGCGGTATGTGTCCACCATTGGCCTCCATGTCACTCCCTCGCAGGTCTGGGCCAAGATTCGACGCGTCTACGGCTATCGGACCCCTGCCAGCGTCCCTGCGCTCTCACTGAATGGAGTCGTGTGTACTGACTCCGACGTCATTGCAAATCGCTTGGCAGAGCATTTTGCTATGAGTTCCGCTTCTGCGAATTACCCCCAGGCCTTCCGCTCCATTAAAGAGCGGCTGGAACGTCGGAGCCTTTCGTTTCGCACCAACCACCCGGAATCTTACAATGCTCCATTCAGTGAGTGGGAATTTCGCAGTGCCCTAACTGCTTGCCCTGATACCGCGCCTGGGCCAGATGGCATCCACTGTCAGATGCTGAAACACCTTTCAGTGGACTGCCAGCGGCACCTTCTCGATCTTTACAACCGTCTTTGGGTCGAGGGGGAGTTTCCGTCGCAATGGCGGGAAGGCATTGTCATCCCCGTTTTGAAACCTGGAAAGTCCCCTCTGGAGGTGGACAGCTACCGTCCCATTAGCCTCACCAACGTTCTTTGCAAGTTGCTTGAACGGATGGTGAGCCGGCGCTTGCATTGGGTACTGGAGTCTCGGGGCCTTCTGGCTGCGTCTCAGGGTGGGTTCCGTAGAGGCCGCTCCGCCACCGACAATCTGGTGAGCCTGGAGTCGGCCATCCGTACTGCTTTTGCCCGCCGTCAGCACCTGGTCGCTGTCTTTTTCGACATGCGGAAGGCATACGATACGACATGGCGTCATCACATTCTTTCAACGCTTCATGGATGGGGTCTTCGGGGTCCTCTGCCGATTTTTATCCGCAATTTTCTGTCGTGTCGTACCTTCCGCGTGCAAGTCGCGGCCTCGTATAGTTCCTCCCACGTCCAGGAGAACGGTGTGCCACAGGGCTCTGTTTTAAGTGTCTGTCTGTTTTTAATAGCCATTAACGGGCTTGCTGCGGCCGTGGGAAATTCTGTCTCCGCTTCCCTGTATGCTGACGACTTCTGTCTTTACTACAGCACTACTGGCATTGCAGCTGTTGAACGTCAGCTACAGGGCGCTTGCCGTAAGGCGCAGTCTTGGGCTGTAGCGCATGGGTTTCAGTTTTCGGCAGCCAAGACCCGCGTTATGCATTTCTGCCGGCGCCGAACAGTCCATCCTGAGCCGCGGCTTTATCTTGCCGACGAACTCCTTGCTGTGGTGGAGACCCACAGGTTTTTGGGGGTGGTTTTCGATGCCCAGTTGACTTGGCTGCCTCATATCCGGCAGCTTAAACAGACGTGTTGGCGGCATCTAAACGCTCTGAGATGCTTGAGCCACACCCGCTGGGGCGCCGACCGCTCTACCCTGTTGCGGCTCTACCAGGCGTTAATCCAGTCCCGTCTGGATTATGGGAGCCTGGCTTATGGCTCAGCATCCCCATCTGCGTTACGGGTGCTGGACCCAATTCTCCACAGTGGGATACGCCTTGCCACTGGTGCTTTCCGCACCAGCCCTGTGGACAGCGTACTAGTGGAGGCAGGTGTACCTCCACTGCGGGTACGACGCCAACAATTACTGGCTGCTTATGCTGCCCATATTTCTAGTTTGCCCGGGCATCCAAATTACCGTGTCCTGTTCCCGCAGTCGGTCGTCCATCTGCCGGACCGTCGGCCCCGGTCGGGTTGTCCGATCGCCGTACGCGTCAAGGAGCTTCTCTGCGGGCTTGGGTTTTTCCCTGTTCTGCCTCCTTTCCAGGCGCCTCTGCGTACACCCCCGTGGTGTGTTCCTCGCCCTTGCCTTCGGCTCGACTTGGCACAGGGCTCGAAGGACTTGGTATCTCCAGAGGCCTTCCGCCGCCGCTTTTATTCCATCCTTGCCACGTATCAGGGCTCTGGAATTGTTTACACCAACGGTTCGATGGTTGCTGGTCGTGTTGGGTATGCGCTAACTCTAGGGGACCATTCCGAACCACGGTCCTTGGCGGCTGGCTGCAGCGTTTACACTGCTGAGCTAGTCGCCATCTTTTGGGCCCTAGAGTATATCCACTCCTGCTCAGGTGAGTCCTTCGTGATCTGTAGCGATTCCCTGAGCGGTTTACGAGCTCTCAACCAGTGTTTTCCTCGTTCTCGTCTGGTGCTGGCTATCCATGAGTCCCTGCATACTCTTGCGCGTTGCGGCCGCTCTGTGGTCCTTGTGTGGACCCCTGGTCATGTCGGTATCCCGGGCAATGAACATGTTGACCGCCTGGCGAAAGAGGCCACGTGTAAACCATCTCTGGATGTTGGCCTCCCAGAGACTGATTTGCGGGCAGTCCTCCGCCGAAAAGTTTTTGCGCTTTGGGACGCTGAATGGCGCGACCGGATTACACCCAATAAACTCCGTGCCATTAAGGAGACGACGACTGTGTGGCGGTCATCCCTGCGAGCCAACCGCAGGGACTCCGTCGTCCTTTGTCGGCTCCGCATTGGCCACTCCCGGCTAACACACAGTTATTTCCTGCGCCGGGAGGACCCTCCTCTGTGTCACTGTGGGGCAGCTTTGACAGTGGCCCACATTCTGTTGGCCTGCCCCCTTTTAGCTGTGGTCAGGCAGACATATGTGCTGCCTGATATGCTCCCTGCCCTTTTAACTGATGACCCTGCTATGGCTGGCTTAGTTTTACGTTTTATTCGGGCAGGGGTTTTTTATCATTTAATTTGAGTGTTTGTTTTATTTTATTGTTTTGTGTTGATTCTGGTCTTTGGCCTACGGTTTTAAACTGAGTTTTTAATGTGTTCTCGGTGGTTGGCTTTTCCTTTTTATTTCTATGGTCGGCCAACCACCGTCACACTCTGTGTGGTTTTAGTTCGTTTTGTCTTGTCCTTGTCTCAGTTTCTCTTGTTCTGTATCGTCTGTGATCTCTTCTGTTCCTCGTTTTTATTCTCTGTGGGTGTTCTTTGTCTTTGGAAAAAGGGACCGATGACCATAGAAGTCTGGTCCCTTTACTCCCCCCCAAACCAACCAACCAACCATTCTGCTTAACTGCCAAAAAACACTGTATAGTAGTTGGGTTGGGAAGCAGTTTCACACCTACCTTATCCAGTCCTCAGATTTTCAGCTTTTTCACTTTCTGTCAAACAACTTCAAGGAGCTTCCTTTCCATATGAAAATGAACTGTTGATCTTGAGGATATCAAACTTTAATTGAGTACTATAATTAATAACTGAGCAGGAATATGGCTTTGACAGATGTCATTCTATCTATTTCGACAGGTTTTACAACAGGAACTACATGAGTCATTCACATTAATGTGACCACTGCCTAAGTTCAACTGAATCTGCAATAACCACTCACAGACAGCAGGTGGCAGCACTAGCAGTGGAAAGTGTACAAAACTTGCCAGAGGGAAGAGGGGGGGGGGGGGGGGGAGCATGCGGGAAACCGTGTAGTCGTTGTCGTACTGCAGAAAAGGAAGTGATTTATCTGACATGCAAAAGGGGCATGATTATTGGCTTTTGAGCCATGGATGGAAGCATTTCCAGAGGTGTGTATGGATGAATAGACATGCAACTGTTGAGCAACTGACCACCCAGATGAGCAAAGAGGCTAATAACTGTGCCTCCTCAACAACTGTTTAGCAAATTTTGCTGCATGTGTGCCTCTGTACCTGTGCTGAATGCTGTTCATTGGTGACAAAGGATGGAATTTGCAGGCTAGTACACAACTGGTCGTTGAATGCTTGGCAGTGGTGGCTTTTTCAAATGGATCACTTCCTACACTCCATCAGGTGTGAAACGCCTGAAAGCAAACACCCCGCAACAGTTGTCGGAAGGGACTAGCCCAGAGGAGGGAGTATTATGGTCTGTGGTTGTGGCATTCCCTGTGTGACACATCTCACAGCATTTGATGCTGCAAATGGTAATTACTGAATCTTTTTACAGGTGGTCACATTAATGTGACTGGACAGCGTATATAACTCACGTAATGCCAACCAGGGAGAGCAATGAGAAAATTATGTCACAATGGATGTGCATTTAAGTCACTATTCCCTCCATTTGTATGGTCTTTTTCCATCTAGGGTACCCTTACTAATTGGATAGTAGTTTGTTAATGTTCTCTATATTTGGTGTCACACATTGTTGGAGGATGGTCAGCCCTAACATTTCTATATTAATAACTTTGATAGATGATGATAAACAGACATTAAGAAATTTTTTAAGGTCAGGGATTAATCGCTCGACTGTACGTTAAGAAATTTTTACCAACAACAAGTTTGTCATTGTATGGACCATTACCAGTTTTGGTGTGGCACAGGACCATGATGATGGTCTATTCCAAGACTGAAACTGCCTTGTAATGAAGAATTTCTTGGGATATAGTTGAGGGATTAAACTGTGAACTTTAAAAATTTCTGTATTCATTACTCAAATTTCCTGCATACATACTGTGTTGTTTAAATCTTGTGATAATCTTTACTCCTTATCAAAAATTTATCTCCATTATTGGTTAAAACAGTTATTTATATTAATTATATTGTTTATATTTGGGTTAAAATATAAATTTGTAAGACGAAATGTTAAAATTTATTTATAGCTGTTTTTATGAATCTGTGTAACTTAAATAATAAACTAGGATTAGATACCCAGGGTTTGGATTCTGTGACATTTCTTGTTGTTATTATACAGGTCTCATTGCTATGTGCCAGTGTGTCTAAGTTGCTCTTTATTTATTTCTTTTTGCAGTAGTGAACTATAATACATAACATCAGGGAAATATCATTATTATTTCAAAAGAGTAATAATGAAGTAGCAATATTGAATATCCATCCTTCTCTCTTTTCTTTCCTGTGTTTCTCTTGTTGCCTTACAAACCACACTGCATGCTCTGCTTACAAGCCACACTCAATGTCCATCCTTCTTTGTTTCCATTGTTTAATAATGAAGTAGGTACAATGAGTGAGTTATGCTTATTGTTATCATCATCATCAAAGTTTGTCTGTAATAGATATTACATCTGATAAAAAAATAATGGGCAGGAAATAGAGAAATCGATACATGCATCCTAAATTTAGAACCACCAAAGGAGTTGCATGGAATAAGTTGAGAAAACAGTGGAAAATGTAGAGGTTGATGGCAGAATTGGATAGAAATTCTAAGTTCTTATAACAAGAACAGTTCATTTATTCATTTATCTATTCATCATGTTCTGTAGATCACGTGTGAAGGAGAACACTCATAGATATGAAACGAGCAAAAGTAAACATAACAGAATGAAGCAAGTGTTAGCCGCTGTGTTAATAATTGACTGTTGATGAAGTTCTGAAGCACTCAGTGATAAATAGGAAAGTATTTATTGGAACCTAAAGTTCTATAAACAATTTATGTTTAACCAACTGAGCTACCGAAGCACGACTCACGCCCGGTACTCACAGCTTTACTTCTGCCAGTACCTCGTCTCCTACCTTCCAAACTTTACAGAAGCTCTCCTGCGAACCTGCAGAACTAGCACTCCTGAAAGAAAGGATATTGCGGAGACATGGCTTAGCCACAGCCTGGGGGATGTTTCCAGAATGAGATTTTCACTCTGCAGCGGAGTGTGCGCTGATATGAAACTTCCTGGCAGATTAAAACTGTGTGCCCGACCGAGACTCGAACTCGGGACCTTTGCCTTTCGCGGGCAAGTGCTCTACCAACTGAGCTACCGAAGCACGACTCACACCCGGTACTCACAGCTTTACTTCTGCCAGTACCTCGTCTCCTACCTTCCAAACTTTACAGAAGCTCTCCTGCGAAACCTGCAGAACTAGCACTCCTGAAAGAAAGGATATTGCGGAGACATGGCTTAGCCACAGCCTGGGGGATGTTTCCAGAATGAGATTTTCACTCTGCAGCGGAGTGTGCGCTGATATGAAACTTCCTGGCAGATTAAAACTGTGTGCTCGACCGAGACTCGAACTCGGGACCTTTGCCTTTCGCGGGCAAGTGCTCTACCAACTGAGCTACCGAAGCACGACTCACGCCCAGTACTCACAGCTTTACTTCTGCCAGTACCTCGTCTCCTACCTTCCAAACTTTACAGAAGCTCTCCTGCAAAACCTGCAGAACTAGCACTCCTGAAAGAAAGGATATTGCGGAGACATGGCTTAGCCACGGCCTGGGGGATGTTTCCAGAATGAGATTTTCACTCTGCAGCGGAGTGTGCGCTGATATGAAACTTCCTGGCAGATTAAAACTGTGTGCCCGACCGAGACTCGAACTCGGGACCTTTGCCTTTCGCGGGCAAGTGCTCTACCAACTGAGCTACCGAAGCACGACTCACGCCCGGTACTCACAGCTTTACTTCTGCCAGTACCTCGTCTCCTACCTTCCAAACTTTACAGAAGCTCTCCTGCGAAACCAGCAGAACTAGCACTCCTGAAAGAAAGGATATTGCGGAGACATGGCTTAGCCACAGCCTGGGGGATGTTTCCAGAATGAGATTTTCACTCTGCAGCGGAGTGTGCGGCATGAGTCGTGCTTGGGTAGCTCAGATGGTAGAGCACTTGCCCGCGAAAGGCAAAGGTCCCGAGTTCGAGTCTCGGTCGAGCACACAGTTTTAATCTGCCAGGAAGTTTCATATCAGCGCACACTCCGCTGCAGAGTGAAAATCTCATTCTGGAAACATCCCCCAGGCTGTGGCTAAGCCATGTCTCCGCAATATCCTTTCTTTCAGGAGTGCTAGTTCTGCAGGTTTCGCAGGAGAGCTTCTGTAAAGTTTGGAAGGTAGGAGACGAGGTACTGGCAGAAGTAAAGCTGTGAGTACCGGGCGTGAGTCGTGCTTCGGTAGCTCAGTTGGTAGAGCACTTGCCCGCGAAAGGCAAAGGTCCCGAGTTCGAGTCTCGGTCGAGCACACAGTTTTAATCTGCCAGGAAGTTTCATATCAGCGCACACTCCGCTGCAGAGTGAAAATCTCATTCTGGAAACATCCCCCAGGCTGTGGCTAAGCCATGTCTCCGCAATATCCTTTCTTTCAGGAGTGCTAGTTCTGCAGGTTTCGCAGGAGAGCTTCTGTAAAGTTTGGAAGGTAGGAGACGAGGTACTGGCAGAAGTAAAGCTGTGAGTACCGGGCGTGAGTCGTGCTTCGGTAGCTCAATTGGTAGAGCACTTGCCCGCGAAAGGCAAAGGTCCCGAGTTTGAGTCTCGGTCGGGCACACAGTTTTAATCTGCCAGGAAGTTTCATATCAGCGCACACTCCGCTGCAGAGTGAAAATCTCATTCTGGAAACATCCCCCAGGCTGTGGCTAAGCCATGTCTCCGCAATATCCTTTCTTTCAGGAGTGCTAGTTCTGCAGGTTTCGCAGGAGAGCTTCTGTAAAGTTTGGAAGGTAGGAGACGAGGTACTGGCAGAAGTAAAGCTGTGAGTACCGGGCGTGAGTCGTGCTTCGGTAGCTCAGTTGGTAGAGCACTTGCCCGCGAAAGGCAAAGGTCCCGAGTTCGAGTCTCGGTCGAGCACACAGTTTTAATCTGCCAGGAAGTTTCATATCAGCGCACACTCCGCTGCAGAGTGAAAATCTCATTCTGGAAACATCCCCCAGGCTGTGGCTAAGCCATGTCTCCGCAATATCCTTTCTTTCAGGAGTGCTAGTTCTGCAGGTTTCGCAGGAGAGCTTCTGTAAAGTTTGGAAGGTAGGAGACGAGGTACTGGCAGAACTAAAGCTGTGAGTACCAGGCGTGAGTCGTGCTTCGGTAGCTCAATTGGTAGAGCACTTGCCCGCGAAAGGCAAAGGTCCCGAGTTTGAGTCTCGGTCGGGCACACAGTTTTAATCTGCCAGGAAGTTTCATATCAGCGCACACTCCGCTGCAGAGTGAAAATCTCATTCTGGAAACATCCTCCAGGCTGCGGCTAAGTCATGTCTCCGCAATATCCTTTCTTTCAGGAGTGCTAGTTCTGCAGGTTTCGCAGGAGAGCTTCTGTAAAGTTTGGAAGGTAGGAGACGAGGTACTGGCAGAAGTAAAGCTGTGAGTACCGGGCATGAGTCGTGCTTCGGTAGCTCAGTTGGTAGAGCACTTGCCCGCGAAAGGCAAAGGTCCCGAGTTCGAGTCTCGGTCGGGCACACAGTTTTAATCTGCCAGGAAGTTTCATATCAGCGCACACTCCGCTGCAGAGTGAAAATCTCATTCTGGAAACATCCCCCAGGCTGTGGCTAAGCCATGTCTCCGCAATATCCTTTCTTTCAGGAGTGCTAGTTCTGCAGGTTTCGCAGGAGAGCTTCTGTAAAGTTTGGAAGGTAGGAGACGAGGTACTGGCAGAAGTAAAGCTGTGAGTACCGGGCGTGAGTCGTGCTTCGGTAGCTCAGTTGGTAGAGCACTTGCCCGCGAAAGGCAAAGGTCCCGAGTTCGAGTCTCGGTCGGGCACACAGTTTTAATCTGCCAGGAAGTTTCATATCAGCGCACACTCCGCTGCAGAGTGAAAATCTCATTCTGGAAACATCCCCCAGGCTGTGGCTAAGCCATGTCTCCGCAATATCCTTTCTTTCAGGAGTGCTAGTTCTGCAGGTTTCGCAGGAGAGCTTCTGTAAAGTTTGGAAGGTAGGAGACGAGGTACTGGCAGAAGTAAAGCTGTCAGTACCGGGCGTGAGTCGTGCTTCGGTAGCTCAGTTGGTAGAGCACTTGCCTGCGAAAGGCAAAGGTCCCGAGTTTGAGTCTCGGTCGGGCACACAGTTTTAATCTGCCAGGAAGTTTCATATCAGCGCACACTCCGCTGCAGAGTGAAAATCTCATTCTGGAAACATCCCCCAGGCTGTGGCTAAGCCATGTCTCCGCAATATCCTTTCTTTCAGGAGTGCTAGTTCTGCAGGTTTCGCAGGAGAGCTTCTGTAAAGTTTGGAAGGTAGGAGACGAGGTACTGGCAGAAGTAAAGCTGTGAGTACCGGGCGTGAGTCGTGCTTCGGTAGCTCAGTTGGTAGAGCACTTGCCCGCGAATGGCAAAGGTCCCGAGATCGAGTCTCGGTCGGGCACACAGTTTTAATCTGCCAGGAAGTTTCATATCAGCGCACACTCCGCTGCAGAGTGAAAATCTCATTCTGGAAA
Organism: Schistocerca americana; assembly: GCF_021461395.2. NCBI lineage: Eukaryota > Metazoa > Arthropoda > Insecta > Orthoptera > Acrididae > Schistocerca > Schistocerca americana. The sequence continues at coordinate 947,088,159 of NC_060119.1, forward strand.
CATCCCCCAGGCCGTGGCTAAGCCATGTCTCCGCAATATCCTTTCTTTCAGGAGTGCTAGTTCTGCAGGTTTTGCAGGAGAGCTTCTGTAAAGTTTGGAAGGTAGGAGACGAGGTACTGGCAGAAGTAAAGCTGTGAGTACTGGGCATGAGTCGTGCTTCGGTAGCTCAGTTGGTAGAGCACTTGCCCGCAAAAGGCAAAGGTCCCGAGTTCGAGTCTCGTTCGAGCACACAGTTTTAATCTGCCAGGAAGTTTCATATCAGCGCACACTCCGCTGCAGAGTGAAAATCTCATTCTGGAAACATCCCCCAGGCTGTGGCTAAGCCATGTCTCCGCAATATCCTTTCTTTCAGGAGTGCTAGTTCTGCAGGTTTCGCAGGAGAGCTTCTGTAAAGTTTGGAAGGTAGGAGACGAGGTACTGGCAGAAGTAAAGCTGTGAGTACCGCGCGTGAGTCGTGCTTCGGTAGCTCAATTGGTAGAGCACTTGCCCGCGAAAGGCAAAGGTCCCGAGTTTGAGTCTCGGTCGGGCACACAGTTTTAATCTGCCAGGAAGTTTCATATCAGCGCACACTCCGCTGCAGAGTGAAAATCTCATTCTGGAAACATCCCCCAGGCTGTGGCTAAGCCATGTCTCCGCAATATCCTTTCTTTCAGGAGTGCTAGTTCTGCAGGTTTCGCAGGAGAGCTTCTGTAAAGTTTGGAAGGTAGGAGACGAGGTACTGGCAGAAGTAAAGCTGTGAGTACCGGGCGTGAGTCGTGCTTCGGTAGCTCAGTTGGTAGAGCACTTGCCCGCGAAAGGCAAAGGTCCCGAGTTCGAGTCTCGGTCGGGCACACAGTTTTAATCTGCCAGGAAGTTTCATATCAGCGCACACTCCGCTGCAGAGTGAAAATCTCATTCTGGAAACATCCCCCAGGCTGTGGCTAAGCCATGTCTCCGCAATATCCTTTCTTTCAGGAGTGCTAGTTCTGCAGGTTTCGCAGGAGAGCTTCTGTAAAGTTTGGAAGGTAGGAGACGAGGTACTGGCAGAAGTAAAGCTGTGAGTACCGGGCATGAGTCGTGCTTCGGTAGCTCAGTTGGTAGAGCACTTGCCCGCGAAAGGCAAAGGTCCCGAGTTCGAGTCTCGGTCGGGCACACAGTTTTAATCTGCCAGGAAGTTTCATATCAGCGCACACTCCGCTGCAGAGTGAAAATCTCATTCTGGAAACATCCCCCAGGCTGTGGCTAAGCCATGTCTCCGCAATATCCTTTCTTTCAGGAGTGCTAGTTCTGCAGGTTTCGCAGGAGAGCTTCTGTAAAGTTTGGAAGGTAGGAGACGAGGTACTGGCAGAAGTAAAGCTGTGAGTACCAGGCGTGAGTCGTGCTTCGGTAGCTCAGTTGGTAGAGCACTTGCCCGCGAAAGGCAAAGGTCCCGAGTTCGAGTCTCGCTCGGGCACACAGTTTTAATCTGCCAGGAAGTTTCATATCAGCGCACACTCCGCTGCAGAGTGAAAATCTCATTCTGGAAACATCCCCCAGGCTGTGGCTAAGCCATGTCTCCGCAATATCCTTTCTTTCAGGAGTGCTAGTTCTGCAGGTTTCGCAGGAGAGCTTCTGTAAAGTTTGGAAGGTAGGAGACGAGGTACTGGCAGAAGTAAAGCTGTGAGTACCGGGCGTGAGTCGTGCTTCGGTAGCTCAGTTGGTAGAGCACTTGCCCGCGAAAGGCAAAGGTCCCGAGTTCGAGTCTCGGTCGGGCACACAGTTTTAATCTGCCAGGAAGTTTCATATCAGCGCACACTCCGCTGCAGAGTGAAAATCTCATTCTGGAAACATCCCCCAGGCCGTGGCTAAGCCATGTCTCCGCAATATCCTTTCTTTCAGGAGTGCTAGTTCTGCAGGTTTTGCAGGAGAGCTTCTGTAAAGTTTGGAAGGTAGGAGACGAGGTACTGGCAGAAGTAAAGCTGTGAGTACTGGGCGTGAGTCGTGCTTCGGTAGCTCAGTTGGTAGAGCACTTGCCCGCGAAAGGCAAAGGTCCCGAGTTCGAGTCTCGGTCGAGCACACAGTTTTAATCTGCCAGGAAGTTTCATATCAGCGCACACTCCGCTGCAGAGTGAAAATCTCATTCTGGAAACATCCCCCAGGCTGTGGCTAAGCCATGTCTCCGCAATATCCTTTCTTTCAGGAGTGCTAGTTCTGCAGGTTTCGCAGGAGAGCTTCTGTAAAGTTTGGAAGGTAGGAGACGAGGTACTGGCAGAAGTAAAGCTGTGAGTACCGGGCGTGAGTCGTGCTTCGGTAGCTCAGTTGGTAGAGCACTTGCCCGCGAAAGGCAAAGGTCCCGAGTTCGAGTCTCGGTCGGGCACACAGTTTTAATCTGCCAGGAAGTTTCATATCAGCGCACACTCCGCTGCAGAGTGAAAATCTCATTCTGGAATTTATGTTTAATCAAGTTAAACAAAACAAAAATTAATAGCTAAGGTGCTGCTTTGACAAAAGATACTTTTTTTTTCACTCACATTACCTTCTGTTGGTGGCTTAATGTCTATGTGATTACTTTGATGTTTATCACAGAACAACAGTTACACTTCGATTCCTGAATCTAATTTTCTTTTGAATTTATAGGGATTCTTAATTTATTTTTTATGTCAGAGGGCATTTTGTGTGAAGACTTTCACACCAGAACACCCCGATCTGAATACAGACAAGGATACAAAGTCAACATGGAAAATATTCTTGTGTTTTGTGTAATGGTTGTGTAAATCACTATCACCTCTTCATCATTAACAGCAAATTTGTTAGGAAGTTATTGTAATAATTGCAAGATCTTTGAAATGGCCTCTTTAAGCTGTATGACAATCTATTTTGTGCCGTATGTTGTTTAATAAATTTGAAAATTTTCATAGTGTCTCATATTTACTACAGGTTACGATATTAAAAAATAGGACTATGCATACTATTTTTACATTTGAAAGTGTAAATTCCTGCTTAACATTTTGAAGCCCTCCAAGAGGGTAGCAATTTTAGGAGCTTCCTGTAAGCACTAATTGTAAATTGCATGCAGTTATTTGTTAGAATGAAATGATAATATCTACATTTCTTTTTACAGTTTCTATTCCACAAACAAGAAGGTAGCATATTCAAATTTTATTCCAAGAATCAAATTACCACCCAAGAGAAGCAAACCACTGCCTGTTTCAAACAATGGGCTGATCCAGGCAGCAAAATCAAAATTGCTTCAAGAAGATGACTGCATGCCAAATTCATTGTTTGATTATGATGCTTATGATGCACAGGTTTTTCAGTTGCCTCCTGTTCATACAGCAAGGTAAATATATCAATTATTCCACTATCAGATTCTTAAATGAAGTGTTAGTGTGCAGAATAATTGTAGAATTTCTCACTCATCTGAAGGTTTTATTGTGGATATGGAATTATTTTATGCAGTCAGTGAATTTGATGAGTTGTCAGTCAGTTCATTAACTTAAATGTGATACTTGAATAGAGAAGTAACACATTGCCTATACTGTTACTATCTGCTGTACATGTTTTCTTCAAAATTATTCTGGAGCTCAGTCGTTCAGATTTTCTAAGTAGCCAAAGTTATTCTGACAAGCATTCTCTTGATTGACTTTGGGATTGATTCGACATTAGTGATTCTTCAATTACATAACTGAGGATGACTGTGGGCATACCACTGAGAGTGCTGCTTACACTATTATGAAAATTGTGTCACTTACCAATAGGTTTCTATGATCTCTTCTATTTTGTATGTTACTGCACAGTTCGGAGAAATTTTTTCTCCAGGTAGAACAATGGCGTATGAATATGACTAATGTATTCACTTCATTTGGTTGCCTTGTACACAATTTTGTCTGCGTGTAAATGGCTTTGGAAAGAGGCTAATTATTGAAACCATTGAATGTAACTACAGTGCTACATATTCATTCTCTGCAATTTCCAGTGTTTTCTCTATATTTTTTCAAGGCAACCAATTCTTGAAAGACAGACCTCCGTAACTACTAATGCAACTGAGACAAATATTAGTATAGCAATTGCTGCTGTATGTTCAGCACCTTGATAAAAAACAACACATTTTCACTAAATTTCATTGACACACAAGAAGTGTTTATTTCGTAAAAAAAATTATTTAGTCCATAGATCCATTAGCACATGTAGATTCAAGGTGTGGAATGTGTCAAAATATGTATTTTATTTTTTGCATGTAATTTATGCTACAATAGTGTGCATACATGTTGTTTACAATATAGAGAATGATCAATTTTTTCAAGGAAAAATTCCAGTAACTTACCTTTGAATAGATTATTACCTTGTAGGGACTTAATATAACTTGGAATATAGTTAAAGTCGTGGCACTAGTGTATTTTACACTTTTCTGAACTAGAAAAAAATTCTTCATGTCACAGGGTAAGTCACATTTCTTTCTTGTCTAATGACTGAAGTATGTATCACTTGTTTCATAGTGAGAAGAATATTTAGTTATGAAGGTTGTGATTGAATAAATGTTTTGTGAGGTAGTATTCAGTATCCCCAAGAAGACAGCAGGAAGTTCTTGGAGCCATTCCATGCATAATTATGGCAGTCTGTTTCATGGCTTTTTTTTTATTAAAATTTTTTTTTTTTATAAACATATAAGAATGTTACGGAAGATCATATCAAATACTTTCCTGTGGTCCAACGGCGTTTCACAGATTATCTCTTTATCTTCAAAACAATTTTATACCTTTGCTACCATACTCTCAACTACTTTGGCTGTAGAGAGGCTGAATCTGAATCCATATTGTGAGGAGCTAAGTATATCATTAGCTTTCATTAGCTTCAAAATCTTGGCTCATCTTCAATATTCTGTCATTCATTCATTCATTCATTCATTCATTCATTCATTTCCATGTCTGGTCAGAATTTCCAAAAAATAGCAGCTGTGATAGCTTTTTCATTTCCTTTGTACACATCTTGTACTGTGCACGGGTTGTCGAGGAGGGGGCACACAAGTAGGTGGCTTGGATCTTCTTCAGCTCCACAGTTGCAAAAAGTGTCAGTGCTCACTGGAAGGACTCCCCATTTCTTCAGGTTGGTCTTGCATCGGGGGGACGCTCACTCTTAGGTGGTTGAGGGACCTCCGTACAGGGTATTGTAGGTTTGCACCAGGAGCTAGTTCTTCTTTTGGTGAGCCGTCTATGTGCAGTGAGCTCTTCCATGTTGCAAGATGAATTGCCTCTGGTGCTCCCTCCAGTAACGCAGTCCTAGCAAGGAAACTATTGCGGGATTCAAGGTGGGATCTTGCAGCCTGATGACCATACAGAGGATGTTGGCGGTGATTCTCCTGCTTTGTTCTTTCATTGTCTGCAGCAATGGCCCTCCGGATGTTGGGTGGGGCTGTTCCCAACAGTTGGATACAGTTTCTGCACTGGTGTTGGCTTCAAGCATCCTGAGATGATCCTTGCAGTATCATTGACTGCAATATCGACTTGCTTAGTATGAGTGGAAGCTTCTCACACAGGAGCAGCATACTCAGTGGCTGATACACGAAGTGCAAGTGCAGAAGTGCTGAAATGGTGCGGATTGGCTCTCCAGCTGCTGCCAATCAGCTTTTTAAGTATCCCATTGTGAGTAATGACTTTCTGTGTCACGTTTAGACATTGCTGCCTGTACGTTAGAGCCCTGTCCAGAGTGACATTTAGATAGACTGGTGTTGGGCAATGTTTCAGTTGCTCTCCTTGCCATGTGATGTCCAGCTTTTGCTGCGCTTCCCTGTTTTGTAAGTGGAAGGCGCTCCTTGAGTTTTACTGGTATCGGGCTTCAGGTGATTGGCATAATAGTACTTGGAGAGTTCATCCATTGCTAGAGAAAGTTTTCCCTTTACTTCTTTAAAGGTTGGCCCCTGAACAGCTACTGCTGTGTCACCGGCATAGATGAAGTTGCTATTGGCTGATCATTTGTGTAGATATTGTTCAGTGCTGGAGCGAGCACACTGCCTTGGGGGAGACTGTTCTTCTGCGTTCGCCACCTACTCCTCTTATGCTGTAATGAAACTTAGGATCTTCTGTTCTGAAGGAAGGTGCTGATAAGGGATGTTAGTTGGTATCCTTAGTAAGGTCATACATTGTCTTTCATAGTTTCCTATGATTCACAGTGTCATATGCAGCTGTTAGAGCAACAAAAGCGACTCCAGTAACCTCATCATGCTCAAAACCGTCTTTGATGTGCTGTGTTAGATTCAAGATCTGACTACAGCATGATTTGCCAGCACAAAAGCCTGCTTGTTGTGGGATAAACTTCTTCGAGGCTGGCACCGATTTGGTTAAGTACCAGCCATTCTAATATCTTGAAGGTGTGGCATAAAAGGGAGATAAGTCAAAAATTTTTTGGATTGTTTGGTTCCTTCCCAGACTTAAGTATTACAATGACTTGAGACTTCTACCACATTTTGGGGATGTGTAGCTTGGTGACACATGTGTTCATTAGGCTTAGTAGCCACTCCATCATTTTACAGCCAAAATTCTTTATCTGTTCAAGTCTAATGTCATTGACACTTACAGCCTTATGCATCTTCAAGCTGGAGATGACAGCTTCGAATTCAGCCATGGTGAAGGGATCCCTAAGAAAATAATGCTCCATGTCTGGGTCACAGTGAAGAGCTTCTTTGGGCGTCCGTCCTTTTATTTTGCTGATTTGCGGGAGCTGGGTTGCCACTTTATCAGGAGTCACATGTGTTAAATTGTCTTGTGGTTTTACAGGGTTGCCACTTCGGTTTTTAAGCAGTTTCCAGGCTTGTCTACTTTTCAGCTTCATGTCGAGGTTCTCTACCAGGTTACTCCACTTGGCCTTGCAAGATGCTGAAATGGCTTGCAGCAATATTTCACCAGCTTGGATCATTTCTTCTGCAAATGGATTCTCTTCATTGAGTGTTTAGTATCTTTTTGACAAAAGATTGTCATCACTGGACATGCCTGGAACATACTGAGTTGTGCATCCTCTCGGAATAGTTTTCCTCGAAATTTGTTGGACACATTTGATGAAGGTTTCGTACATTTCAGGTTGTGGTGGAATGTTTTATCACTTTTGAGTCACGCCCTTCACTGAACTTCTGCCGGTCAGCCTTCTGTTATTTTTTATATTAGAAGTATAAGAGATACAGGTTGATAGTTATCCAGAGATGCTACATCTCTTTTCTTATGAACTCATTTGACTACATATGTTTTCAGACAATGTGAATATTTACCTTCTTTTAAGATTTTACACATTATTTTAGTCAATGACATTACAGTTTGTTTTTTAAGGTATTTAATAATATAATTTGGACCTGTTGTAAAATTACTGAGCTTGCCAGTAGTGCCTCTGCTTTACTCCTACCTTCTATAGCATTGTCATCAAAGTGAGAACTGACCTAAAAAAAAAAAAACAGCAGCAGCAACAACAACTACTACAACAACATTGGTTGCTAGGTGAAGTTGGTGTGCAGAGGAGTACTTTATCATCACAATTTATTTCTGTTTTAATAATTTCCCAATTTCCCATGCAGCTCTGTAGTAGTACCATGATTCTTATTCTATTTGGATGTGGAGTGCAATAAGTTTTTAGATTTTGTGGTTTAGTACACTGACTCTACTTAGATGGTTTCTTGTAGCATTTAGGACAACATGCTCCAAATTATCTGTTGAGAGATATAAAATTTTATTGCCTGAGTCATTAACACATACATGGTTATTATTATTATTATTATTATTATACAAATTTGGCCGTTAAAGACCATGAAAACAGTTATTTCTTGCGCTTCTGGGAAGTCTTCTTTCTCTCAGTCCACACTTCTTTCATTCTTGCGCTGAAGGCGGCTTTTCTCTCTTCAGACCATTTAGTTCCACAAGTCTTCTTAATTTTCACACCGAAACCCGTAAATGAATTCAGTTTTTTTCTAAAAAGGTTTCTGTTAAATATTGTTTCCTGATCTATGTCCATTTCTTTTAGATCTCTTTCTTTGTTGATAAACCATAAATTTTTATTTTTTAGATTTGCGATGTACGAAAATATTTGTTTTGTAAGCCTATTCGAGTTCATCCTCATGATGTGAGCATAAAAGGAGCATCTTCTTTTTCTAATTTCGTCTGTAATTTTGCTGCACTTCGTATACACTTCTTTGTTGCTTTTTAGTCTGTATACAGGCTTGCCTTGATCATCTGTTATTTTCCTGTGTCCAAGAATTGTCCTCACAATTCTTCTTTCACGATTTTCTATCTGTTCTGCGTATGTAAAATTTGCCAGTGTTTCTGATGCATATAGTATCTGCGGTCTAATGACAGTCTGGTAGTGTCTGAGTTTAATGTTTTTGGATATACATTTTTTTGAATACATTTGTCTGCAGTAGTGAGTTGCTATCTCTAGTTTTTGTATTCTAGCCCTGCAGGCTGGATGACCTTTTGCCACTGACTGAATTAGTTCACCAAGATATTTAAAATGTTTAGATACCTGTATTTTCCCGTATTTAGTAGTTATTTTCTTTGGTGGATTTTTGACATTTGTAATGATTTCTGTCTTTTCAAATGAAATTTGCAAGCCTGCTTTTTCAGCAGTTTCTTTAAGTAATTCTATTTGTTTTATTGTGTCTTTTTGTGTGTAAGCTAAACAGGTGAGATCGTCAGCGAAGGCAAAACAGTTGGTTTCAATGGCTTTGTAGCACTTCCCTCCAATTTGGACTTTCTCAACTCCATGTTTTTGCGTGAGTCTTCTCCATTCTGCTATGACTTTATCCAGAACACAGTTGAAGAGTACCGGGGACAGCGCATCTCCTTGTCTGACGCCGGCTTTGACCTCGAAATGCCGTGAAATTTCTCCTTGGAATTTTACTTTCGATGTTGTTATTTGTTAAAGTTTCTTTGATTATGGTGATTGTTGTTTCATCTATTTCATATTCTCGAAGTGTTTTGATGAGTGTGTCCCTATCGATTGAATCATAAGCTTTTTTGAAATCAATGAATGTTATGAAATATTTCTTGCTCCTTGTAGATAAATAGTTCATTGTTGTTTTGAGGTTAAGAATTTGTTCGGCGCAGGATCTTCCTGGTCTGAAGCCAGCTTGATATTCTCCAAGTTTTCCCTCTATAATTGGTGATACACGATTGAGCAGGGCTTTTGATAGAATTTTGTATGGGACTGGGAGAAGCGATATTCCACGATAGTTGTTAACATCCCTTTTGTCATCTTTTTTAAACAAAGGGTGAATTAGGGCAGTTTTCCAGTGACTTGGGATTTTCTTGGTTTCCCATACTTGTTCAAGTTCTTTGTGTAGTGCTTCTACTGATGTTTCTCCCCCAAGCTTGAGCATTTCTGCCGTAATTGTGTCTTCTCCACATGCTTTCCTGTTTTTGAGATTTTTGATTATGTTTGTGATTTCCTCTCGTGTCGGAGGTGTTGAATGTGTTGGTAATGTTTCTGGTTGCGTAAAACTGAGAGTCTGGATGGGTGTTTGGCAGTTTAGGAGTGTCTCAAAATATTCAGCCAGGATTTCACAGTTTTCAGTATTGTTGGTGGCGAGAGTCTTATTATTTCTCATAAGGTTTAGGCAAGGGGACTGGTATCCTCGGAGTTTCTGGTTGAATGTTTTATACCAAGCTGCCGTGTTGCATTTCTTGAAATTCTCTTCGATTGAGTCCAGTTGTTGTTTTTCATATTGTCTCTTGGTGTTGCGAATAGTTTTCGAGGCATTCTTTCTGACTTGCTTAAATTCATCAAAGTTGTTTTCAGTTTTATGTGAGTTCCACTTTTTCCAGGCTTCAAGTCTTTCATGCAGAACTTCATTACAGTTGCTGTCGCACCACGGGTGTCTCGGTTTGCTCTTTTTTTGGAAATGTTGTTTCTGTTGCCTCAATCAAGTTGTTCTGAAATTCTTGGAGGTTTTGTGAAGGGGAGAATGTCTTTAGTTTTTTCTGAAAATCCTTGAGGTTAGAGTTGGACTTAAGGTTGTAATTTCTCAGGGTTGTAAGATCAAAATTTATTTTATTTCTGTTTTTATATTCACCGTTTCTGCTTTTCTGTTTGTTTTGAGGGATCAGTTTGGTTTTTATTTTCGTGAGATAGTGATCGGAGTCGAGGTTTAGAGATTTTCGGACATGTGTGTTCACTATTTCTTTTTCACATTTGGAGGAGATGGCAACGAGATCTATTTGAAATTCTCCGATACTCTTTATCGGAGATACCCAGGTTTTTTGTTTTCTGGGAAGATGTTTAAAACGTGTTGACATTAGCTTGAGTTTAAACTGCTTACAGAGCATAATTAACCTTTCTCCATTTTTGTTGGTTCGTTTGTGTGCGGGAAAGTTGCCGACAATATCGCGGAATTTCTTTTCTTTTCCAATCTGAGCGTTAAAATCTCCTAGAAGTATTTTTGCATTGATTTCTGGGATTTCTGATATATGATCCTTAAGGTTTTCCCAGAATTCATCTGTTTCTTCCCTATTTTTAGCATTATTTTTGTAATTTGTGGGAGCGTGAACATTGATTAATGTGTATTTTTTATTTGCACATCGAAAAGTGAGGAAAGATGTTCTCGATGATGTTGACCAAAAATGTTCGACAGAGTTCAGAATTTTTGTGTTTACAGCAAAAGCTGTGCCAAGCTGAGGGCATTTCTTCATTACAATTTTTCCAGGTTTTCCCTTAAATATTCTGAATTTGTTTGATTCAAATGTGTTTTCATCAGTGAAGCGAGTTTCTTGTAGCGCCACAATTTGTATGTCTTCCGTGTGTAACTGGTCTGTAAGGTGCTTAAGTTTTCCCACTTTGAGAAGGGAGTTTATGTTGAGAGTTGCTATGTTGAAGATTTTTCTGGGTTTAATCTTGTTGGATTTGCATGGTGTTGCAGACTCCCCAGAATCCATGGGTCTGCTTGCGTCGTTGCCGACGGTGGATTGGCCACCTGGGGTAGTTTCGTTATTGAAAGACATTTCCATCATGCGTTAAGATTGTAACTGTTGAAATTCTTCAAAGTTGGGGAGATTACTTGCGTAACCTACCAGGAATACGACTAACGTTGTTAGCGTTAGGTTTTCTTGAAACAGCCGCCTCTAACATGAGGAACAGACGCTGCCCACAAGCCGCCCAATCTGGGTACAGACGCTTGCAGTTATAGATTTTTGGTTCCTCCGCTCTCTCAGCCGTTGGGAGTTAAAAATTCCTCATCCGCCTATGAGACCATTGACCGGTTTTCACCCGTAACCCTAGGCAGGGGCCCTCACAGGGTGCTACCATCCGGAGCCAGATGGACCCAGGTTTTTTTACGAGGTTGTTACTCCTCCCCCTCCTCCTCCCTCATCACTTGTAAGATGAGGATCCGGGCTTGGGACCGGCAATGGCGGAGTTCATGGTTATTATTATGTTATCTATTTTTATTAAATTCAGTTTTTTTTATCAAATGGTTTAGCTTTGAGTCATTAATTGATCTTATCATTCTTCTATTCTCAGTACAAGTTTCAATTATTATACTGTTAAGAGTTTCTCCCGGACATAGTTCCTCGTCAGACATGCATAATCTGACCATGTCAAATTCCGTTTTTATTAGATGAAAATTGCGTATTATATTGTAAAGAACCATGAACGAGAAGTGTTTGAGCTGTCGTAGGAAAGTTAGTACAGGGGTTCCGTGCAGCTGTCCTGACAGATGGCTATTTTTTTTTGGGGGGGGGGGGGATGTAGTGGCATGGGAATTGGAGAAGTAAATGGGTCTCTTCCATGGTATTGCAGTGTATGTGCAAGGGATAGGAAAATAGCTCAACAGGAAGGGAAGATTAGAGCCCTTAAGGCTGAACTGGATATTGCTAGGGAGGAACTGATGAGGTTAAGGGGGGAGAAGGGTGACGGCTGGTGGGAAGTGGTGGCAAGGAACAGGAGCCACAGAAAAAGAACAGTATGTGATAATTTCATAATTGGCATAAACAATAGATTTGCCTTAATACCTCAGTCAACAAAGGAAAAGGCTCTAGTAGATGTAAGTATAGTCAGCACTCAACAGACTTTCACTAGGAAACCAGCTGTTTCAAAAAAAGTGGAAAGGAGGAGGAAAGTTCTGTTGTTAGGTAGTAGCCATCGAAGAGGTGTGGACAAGATCTTGCAGGAAAAATTAGGTAACAGGTACCAGGTCACACGTTTTTCAAGCCCAGTGCATGTCTTAGCCAAGTGATAGAGGATGTAGGAGCATTGTGCAAGGGTTTTACGAAGCAGGATCATGTTGTGGTAGTGGATGGAGTGGGAAAAAGTATCTATAGGGATCAGGGCTACAATATTCAGGGTGACCTGGTAAAAATAGCATCTGCAACGAACCATACAAATGGTTGCTTGGTTCCTGTTTTCATGCAGTATGATTGGCCCCATTTGAACAGGTCTGTCAGGAGGGTTGATACGGAGTTAGATCAGCTGCTTCGGGTGGCTACTTTGTCAGGCATAGGTTTGGTTTCTGTTGATGGTATTGGTAGGTGGGACTTCACAAAACATGGCCTGCATCTCAGGAGGAACGTAAATTGGCTGGGATGATAGCAAAATCTTTAAGGGGGAGGGCACTGAAACTCATGGGGGTACTTCTTTTTTAGGCTAAGATCAGTGTCCAATCATCCAACATTGATTGAAATTAAGCTTAATGAGAAGCTCAGACAGGCAGGTACTAGATATGTTAAAATATCACAAGATCATAACAGTACAGTGAAATATGATGTTTGTATGTCACAAGATTCTCATAAAACCGCAGTGAAAAATAATGTTAGTATATTGCATCAGAATATCAGGGGATTAGAAAACAATCTGGATGAGCTTCTTCTTTGTTTAGAAGATTTAAAAACTGAGGGTGGAATAGATGTACTATTCTATCTGAACATCATATAGTCCTATGTGTGGAAATAGTAAATGTAGGTGGATACAAGCTTTCAGCACATGTAAGTAGAGACACTATGGAGAGGAGGAGGTACTATATATGTTAAAACCTGTCGTAGTATGAAAAATGTGGAAACTAAAAAATTTTGTATAGAGAAACATGTGCATGTAAGCTTAAACTAAACAATGGTACTTCTATTAGTGTAGCTGTGTATAGGTCCCCATTGGGAAATTTTCAGCTATTTCTGGAAACCTTGGATTCTTTGTTGTGCTATCTGTCAGACAGAGGGAAGCAAATAATTCTTTGTGGCGATTTCAATGTAGATTTTCTGAAAGAGTCCAATAGAAAGCTTGACCTTGGGAAGTATTACTTGGTTCTTTCAATTTGACATCAGTTATTGATTTTCCTACTCGAATGGAACAGGAAAGCAGCACTGAGTTTTGGTCTGGCACACTGTTTTAATCTGCCAGGAAGTTTCATATCAGCACACACTCCACTGCAGAGTGAAAATCTCAGTCTGGAAACATCCCCCAGGCTGTGGCTAAGCCATGTCTCCACAGTATCCTTTCTTCTAGGAGTGCTAGTTCTGCAAGGTTCGCAGGAGAGCTTCTGTGAAGTTTGGAAGATTAGAAGACAAGATACTGGCAGAAGCAAAGCTGTGAGGACGCGGCATGAGTCGTGCTTGGGTAGCTCAGATGGTAGAGCACTTGCCCACGAAAGACAAAGGTCCCGAGTTCGAGTCTCGGTCCGGCACACAGTATTAATCTGCTAGGAAGTTTCATATCAGCGCACACTACACTGCACAGTGAAAATCTCATTCTGGAAACATCCCCCAGACTGTGGCTAAGCCATGTCTCCACAATATCCTTTCTTCCAGGAGTGCTAGTTCTGCAAGGTTCGCAGGAGAGCTTCTGTGAAGTTTGGAAGGTAGGAGACAAGATACTGGTAGAAGTAAAGCTGTGAGGATGGGGCGTGAGACGTGCTTGGGAAGCTTAGATGGTAGGACACTTGCCCACGAAAGGCAAAGGTCCAGAGTTTGAGTCTCGGTCCGGCGCACAGTTTTAATCTGCCAGGAAGTTTCGGCACACTGATAGATAATGTTTTCCTAGACCACAATAAATTTAATCAAATAAAAACTTTTCCTGTTAAGAATGGTCTGCTTCATATCATCATCATCATCATCATCATCATCATCATTATCATTATTATTATTAGTGTTCTGCCAAAAGGCAAGTTTTCACATGGTAGCTCTCTAGGCTTTCTGGTCTTCTGCCATCCTCTTCAGGTCTGCATAATTTCCTCTTCCCTTTATGTCATCTATCGTCTCGTATCTCCTCCTTCCTCTCAGCCTTCTCTCACATACAAGTGCTTCCAAAGCATCTAATAGCAAGCACTCCTTCTCAATGAATGTCCCAACCAGTTCTTTTTCCTTTCTCTTATAACCTTCAGCAGACATCTTCTGTCACCAACCCTCTCCAGTACTCTTTCATTATTCACTCTTTCCATCCAGTTTATCCTCACTATTCTCCTCCACATCCACATCTCAAATACTTCTAACCTTTTTCTGTCCTCTCTTCTCAGTATCCATGGTTCTGCCACATATAGTGCCACACTCCACACAAAACATTTGCGAAGCCTTTTCCTTAGACCTATATCTAATTTGATACGTAACAGTCTCCTCTTTCTGTTGAATGCCTCCTTCCCTATGGCAAACTGAGTTTTCACCTCCTGGTGACGTCTCAAGTCATCAGCTATTGTGCTTCGAAGATATTTAAATTCACTTACTTGGCTAATGATAGCCTGTCCTATTTTAATATTGGACAGTCTGTGTCATTCAGATCTTGCAGCTTGTTATCCACCGCCCACTCACTTTCTGCCACTAATACCATGTCATCAGCAAATCTTATACATGCTATTCTCTTTCCACCAATACATGTTCCTCTTTTCCCGTCTAAGCCTTTCACAATAATTTCTTCAAGGTATACGTTAAAGAACAGTGGGGAAAGGCAACAACCCTGTCTAATACCTTGTCCAATGCTGATTCCTTCTGACATTATTTTCCAATCCTTATCCTTACTTTCTGGTGTAAATATATTTTCTGTATCAGTTATCTCTCTTTCCAATCTACTCCTTTCCTCTTCAAAATATTCATCGACTTGTTCCACTGAACTCTGTCAAAAGCCGTCTATAAAAACAGCAAAGATTTCTCTACCTTTTTCCATTTTCTTTCTATTCAACACTTTCAGCAACACTTTAGCTGCATGCTCTTCACATTTTTAGTGTTTCTCTTTTTCTCTATTGGTATCATAACTGTTGCAAGGAAGTCCTCAGGCCATTCCCCTGTGTCATATATCTCATTACAGAGGTAGACTATTCCTTTTCTTGCCTCGTTACTCAGACTCTTCAACAGTTCTGCTGGCAGATCATCAATTCCACATGCCTTCCTATTCGTCATCTCCTTCAGCACCTTTTCTACTTCTGCTTCAAAGATGGTGAATCCCTTTCAGTCTTCCAGGACCTGTTGCTCTTCTTCAATCTTAATTTCTCTTTGTGTTTCATTATATTCTGGCCATCTGTTCAAAATCTCCTGTGCTTCCTCTGCTAGAGTACCATCCGCTCTTCCTTTTTCCATGTTGTTCCTTTTTTTTTTACGTTCAAAAACTATCTCACTAGCCAGTCTATACATAATTTCATACTTTCTCTCTTTCTCTGTTTTCTCCATTTCTTCGCATTTCTGTTTTATCCATTTTCCCCTTGTTTCTTCAGTTTCTCTTCTTAATTCATTATTCAGTTTCCTGTACCTCTTTTTGCACTCTTCAGTTTCTATATTTTTTCACTTTCTCCGCTCTTCCATCTTTTTCAACATGTTTTCTGTTACCTATTTTTTCCTGGTACTTATTGCTAGTACTTCTGTGACAGAGTCCATGAGTCCTTCCCTCATTTTTATCCATTTGTCATTAACACTTTCATCAACACTACCTCTTTTCCATTTTTCCATAAATCTGTTTTCCAAATCTGATGCCATTTGTGCCTTTTGAGTCTTTTTATGTTTAGCCTTTCTTTTGCTTCACCTCTCCAGACTTTTTTCAACTTCACTTGTATTTCCCCAATACTAGGTTGTGGTCTGGATTTATATCCGCTCCTGGATAAGCTTGGCAGTCTTCAAACAGTCCCTAAACTTTTTTGTATCAGGATGTAGTCTAATGATATATTTCCCTATCCACATTTGATATCCATGTGTAATGTTTCTTTTTGTGTTGTTCAAATAATGTGTTACTCACTGCTAATGAATTTTCTATAAAGAAACTAATTAGTTGTTTACCTCTCTTATATCTTATTCCTAATCCAACATTTCCTGCTGTATCTTCATCTCTTCCTTCACCCATCACCACACCCCCATGATGATAAGCAGACATTTCTATTTTCTTTTTTGATGAGTTCTTGTATTTTCTCATAATATTCTTCCACTTTCTCATCGCTATGCTGACTGGTTGGCATATATACCTGTATTAACATCAAATCTTTTGAACTATCCTTCAGTCGTATCGTCATAAGTCTTCCATCAATATATTGTACCTTCATTACCTTATTTTTCAGCTTTTGCTCTATAAATATTCCTACTCTGTTTTCCCCTTAGTAAAAGAGCTTATAAGCTCCACTTTCTATCTCCCCATTCTCTCCCCATCTCATTCCAGACAAACCAAAGGCATCTAATCTATTCCTTTTGATCTCCTGTTTTACATTCTCTAGCTTTCCTGCTTGCAGTTGTGTCCTCATATTCCATGTTCCAATCCTTCCTTCCTTCATTGTCCCTTTCTTCCTTTCAAATATGTCTACTTTCAATGTGATCCCCTCCCGGAGATTCGAATGAGAGGAAGTTTTAACTCTGCAATCTACTGCTCGGGAATGTAATATGGTAGTTTCCCCTTTACTTTCCAGATAGGCAGTAGGTTGCCCAGCCTAAAATCAGCCGCCCACTATGAGGCAGAAGCTGTCTGTAGCCACCCCTCTGGGGTACAGTCGCTACTTTTACTCTTTTTGTACCCAAAGAGAAAAGGTGCCTCTTCTGCCAGCTTCGCTGTTCCGAAAGACTCTTCTCTGCTGTTGCTGCCATTGAAGTCTTACACATATAACAGGAAATGACAGGAAAAGGGTATGTTGAGGACAGGTTTGGGATAGGAAAGGGGGAGTGATAGGCCATTGTGGGACATGCTTTGTCTGGGTGCTCCACTTTGGTCTGTCCGGCTTGGGTGGCAACCCTTCTGGTAGCTAAGCTACCGGCGGCATAGCCCTCCGGACCCACAGCATGCAAACCACCTCGTCCACACGGACAGTGCTGCATTAAGGCAGTGTCCCCTGAGGAGGTGTCTGATTGTGATTTGCAGCTAGTTACAGTATATGATATAGCTCCATACAGTAGAGCAAAACAGCCCTCCAAAATAGTGCGTTCAATTAACCATTTAAATATTGAAACTTTTAGGGACAGCTTGCAACAGTTAGACTGGGATGAGGTGTACAGGGAACCTGATGTTAATTTAAAATTTAACCTATTTCATGATACCTTTGTGAGTAAAATAGTTTCCTTAAGAAAACATTGAATATAATTGTAAGGAACCATCTAAAAAGCCATGGCTTACTAAAATCTTGTGAACAGGAAAGGGAAATGTATCTTATAGATAGGAGGAGTAATGATCCCGAAACAGTGAAACATTATAGAAACTACTGCGCTGCACTAAGAAAAGTTATTAAAAAGTCCAGAAGTATGTGCATCATGTCTGAGAGTAGCACATCTGATAATAAAATTAAAACAATTTGGAATATTGTTAAAAGGAAAACAGGGCAACTGAGAGCAGAGGAAGACACTATTTCTATCAAACTCAAGGGAAAGTTTGTTAACAAGAAGCCAAAAGTAGAAAACATCTTTAATAATCATTTTTTAAGTGTTGTAGTGGAAATGGGATCCAGCTACTCATTAGAAAATGCAGGGCAGTATATGGAAGAGGCAATACCTATGCAATTTGATAAAATTGAAATTCAACCCACCTCTCCTACTGAAATTAGTAAAATAATAAATTCACTCAAAAGTAAAAGCTCACATAGAACTGATGGCATTTCCAATAGATAAGTATGATTCTCAGCCACATATGTAGTAGCTCACTGAAACAGGACATTTTTACAGATAAACAGAAATATGCTATTGTTAAACCATTGCATAAAAAAGGGATAAGTCTGATGCTAACAACTACCACCCAATCTCACTTCTGATAGCTTTAGCCAAAATTCTTGAAAAAGTAATGTATTCAAGAGTAGCATCACATATTTGTAAAAATGAAGTAGTAACAAAATGTAAATTTGGTTTTCAGAAAGACTTTTCAACAGAAAATGCTATACATGCTTTCACTGATCAGATATTAAATGCATTGAATAACTGAACATTACCCATTAGGATATTTTGTGATCTCTCAAAGGCTTTTAATTGTGTGAATCATGAAATTTTTCTGGATAAGCTTAAGTATTGTAGTATGAGTGGGACAGTACACATAGGGTTCAATTCATATTTAACTGAAAGAATGCAGACGGTTGAAAGTAACAGTACAGATAGTCTGCAAATATCAGCACAGTCCTGTAACTGAGGAGGTATCAAGAATGGTGTCCCATGACCACATCAATTTCTACAACATGACAACTGTATATATAATATCAGAAACATAATTCTACCTACATAATGTAAGTAGATTTATGTTTCGGCTTTTGTGTATAAAGTTGTGATATTGTAGAAATTGATGTACATACAGCTGTTTGTTCCTCTGTATCAGATGGCACTGATGATGGGTTTTATACCCAAATACCGGTTGCCTAGTAAACATTTTAAGTGCAACTCATAGTGTTTAGATATCCTTTAGTAAATATCTGAAAGCTGCAGAGCACCACGCATTCAAGTTTTCAACAGAGTTGTTTTCTCTCTTTATGCTGAAGTGCATGTCGTTTGTGTTCTTTATGTTCAATGTTAATTTAAAAGTCATGTTGCCCAATTGTAAACAGCCTTGAACATGTAGTGACTCACTTTCACCTGGTGCACTGTCATGCCATGTAGTGTCGCACTTGTGTTTATCTACATTGTGGCCGCCAAACATTGTTCATGGCAGCCACCAGAAAGTCTGTTTTATTTCCTTAGTAATGTGCGTATCCTTAGTCTTGTGATCTATTGTTTTCAGATATATATTCCTTGCTTATGGACCAAATAAGTTATAGATTCATTCTTGTACCTCATGGAAGATTCTACATGTTGTAAAACTTCTCCGAGCTGCTATGTCTAAATAGTTCCCATTTCTGTGCAATACAGTAAAGTTTTGTTTGTTCTTTGTTTGAGAGTTTGTATTTGTACAACAGCCGGGCTAGTGCTTGACGTGATAAATTTAAGTATCAGATGGTGGAAAAGCAACCAGCTTGACAAACGTTTCATCTGCTTCTTCTAGTAGGGGTTCTGTTGTCTATCAGTAAATATGATGTTGCTGTTATCAGCAAAAAGGACCTTTTCTCCATGTCTTATTCTGTGTGGAAGTAACTGATATGTATTAAGAACAGAATTGATAAATAGGGATCGGTAGTCTAGAGTTCAACAAAACTCACTTTTGTTGTTAACAGGAAATGCCATTGGGGAGTATATATGTGGGCATACAAGTGTAAAAATTCCTAGGTCCCTGAAGAGCCTTCTGCGAGATATTTGATTATGAAATTCACACAATATTCATTACATGCTTCTTTATGCACCTTAATGCATCATGTCAGAAGTTTTATAGAATGGAAGTGGCCAAAATATGCTAGCTGTCCTGTTGTTGGTCAGCACAATGAGATAGATTTCTACATTAAAGCAGACAGAACTGAACTTTTTAGTTAACTTATCCACATACTATTGCCATCTCAGCTTATTACCGTATGTATACCAAGGAGCTTCACACATCGAGCCTCATCAAATGTATACCAACTGATCTCTACTTCTTGTACTTGTAGGTCATCTTTATTTGTTTTTGCAGTTGCATAACATTAGTTATAATGGGTTAAGCTGTTAGCTGTGAACTAGTTGTAAGTGTGTTTCAATATTCTACTGGCTGTGCCTGGTGTTGTGCGTAAAGCTCCTTTATCATTACTGGGTGGGAATTTGTAGGACTCCCCTTGATAGGTCAGCGGTGCACTACGCAAAGGAAGAGTTACTCAGCTAGCAGAGTACTTGTGGAGTGCAAATGGGGTTGTAACCTGAAGCAGAAAGCTCTTGAATTATTAAATGAGTCATAGATTGTATATTGGAAAGACAGATTAGATGCCATAGGAGGCGGAGGGTGTTCATTGCAGGGGAACAAAGTTAATTGTTGGATGTTTTTGCCAGCTACTTGATTGTGCTGTGACAGTTTTACAGTCATTCAAAGCAAGTCTATGGTCGGCAGTGCAGTCAGATTGTCCAATACTAGTTGGAGGTGAATTTCACCTATTGAGTGTGGATTGGGACTTTTATGGATTCATTCCGAGGGGTGCAGACGGACAGTCTTGCAGAGTACTTCTGAACACATTGGAAATATCATAGAGGTTGTAGCTACAAACAGACTGGACCATATCGACAACACCAATATAGAGACGGAGATTAGTGATTATGAGATTATCATAGCATCTATGGTTATGAAAGTTAATAAATCAGTCAAGGATGATAGGAGAGTGTTTCTGCTAGAAAGAGCAAATAAGCAGTTGTTAGATCTCACTTAGACAGTGAACTGACATCACTTAGTTCCAATAAGGTGGACATAGAGGAATTACGGCAAAGCTTAAACATATTGTAAGTCACATTCTGGAAAACTGGGTGCCTAGTGAGTGGATTAAGGAGGGGAAAAAAAACCCACCATGGTTTAACAATGAACAGGGTGGATATGACACGGGATAACTAGGAGATCTACATCTACATCTACATCCATACTCCGCAAGCCACCTGACAGTGTGTGGCGGAGGGTACCCTGAGTACCTCTATCGGTTCTCCCTTCTATTCCAGTTGTAATGGATCTGGGATATGTGTTATTTTCTACCAGATTTGTCGATACCAAATTGTAAATGTTTTCTTATTTTTTTGTCAGAATTTTTTTATTGTAATTTGCCTTATTATATGCTAATTTACTTATATTTTTGAGAGTGAAAGCATATTGATTACTATTAGTAAATGTGACGAAGAATATCAAAGAGACTGGTTACAAGTGGAAGCTTGTGTGTTGTGTAAAATGTCTTTGACGCTGGAGTCGTCTTTGACTGTAGTCAGTCGACAGTGAATTCTTGGTGTGTGTTGACGGTAGAACAATGTGCAGGTTGCCGTTATAAATAATTTGCTAGTGAACAGGAAAAAAATGAATTATGTTACTATTTTTTTATATAAACTTTAAGGAGAAACCACATTCGAAGAAATGGTATTTGAAGCACCAAAAATGAAGCAAATACATTGAACCAGGTCATTTCTGCAGCCGACAAAACTGCATTGTGGAATCATACTTCCACTAGACAACTGAAGCCAAGACAAATATCGTCTTGTAAACATTTCACGGAAAAGGTACTGTCATGAAATATGCCAAATTTAAGTAAATAAAAATAGTGAGCATATTTCACAGTCTTGTATTGTTCGTGGAAAGAAGGCTTGTCGGTATGCTTCTGTGTGGGCTCTAATCTCTCTGATTTTATCCTCATGGTCTCTTCGCGAGATATACGTAGGAAGGAGCAATATACTGCTTTACTCTTCGGTGAAGGTATGTTCTCGAAACTTTACCAAAAGCCCGTACCGAGACACTGAGTGTCTCTCCTGCAGAGTCTTCCACTGGATGTTATGTATCATCTCCGTAACGCTTTTGCGATTACTAAATGATCCTGTAACGAAGTGCGCTGCTCTCCGTTGGATCTTCTCTATCTCTTCTATCAACCCTATCTGGTACGGATCCCACACTGCTGAGCAGTATTCAAGCAGTGGGCGAACAAGCACACTGTAACCTACTTCCTTTGTTTTCGGATTGCATTTCCTTAGGGTTCTCCCAATGAATCTCAGTCTGGCATCTGCTTTACCGACGATCAACTTTATATGATAATTCCATTTTAAATCACTCCTAATGCGTACTCCCAGATAATTTATGGCATTAACTGCTTCCAGTTGCTGACTTGCTATATTGAAGCTGAATGATAAGGGATCTTTCTTTCTATGTATTCGCAGCACATTACACTTGTCTACATTGAGATTGAATTGCCATTCCCTGCACCATGCGTCAATTCACTGCAGATCCTCCTGCATTTCAGTACAATTTTCCATTGTTACAACCTCTCGATACACAACAGCATCATATGCAAAAAGCCTCAGTGAACTTCCGATGTCATCCACAAGGTCATTTATGTATACTGTGAATAGCAACGGTCCTATGACACTCCCCTGCGGCACACCTGAATCAATCTTACTTCAGATGACTTCTCTCCATTGAGAATGACATGCTGCGGTTCTAATCGCCGTCTGCTTCACGTCTGCTGTGCAGCGAGCTACCTTAATTTAAGTATTAACTGTATATTTCTTACTTGTCACTTCTTCTTCCGTGTGTTTTTGCTTTTAGGAAGCTTTAATTGTTGGGTGCTATTAATAGCGTTCCATAGATTTTGTGTTTGTTTTGAATACAGTCAGAGAGAGTCCCTTTAGTCAGCCATAGTCCATATGCTCTTACTCTGTTCATTAAACGACTGTGGGGAACTGTATCGAATGCCTTGCAGAATTCAAGAAACACGGCATCTACCTGTGAACCCGTGTCTATGGCCCTCTGAGTCTCGTGGACGAATAGCGTAAGCTGGGTTTCACATGACCGTCTTTTTCGAAACCCATGCTGATTCCTACAGAGTAGATTTCTAGTCTCCAGAAAAGTCATTATACTCCAACATAATATGTATTCCAAAATTCTACAACTGATCGACGTTAGAGATATAAGTCTATAGTTCTGCACATCTGTTCGACGTCCCTTCTTGAACGCGGGGATGACCTGTGCCCTTTTCCAATCCTTTGGAACGCTATGCTCTTCTAGAGACCTACGGTACACTGCTGCAATAAGGGGGGCAAGTTCCTTCGTGTAGTCTGTGTAAAATCGAACTGGTATCCCATCAGGTCCGGCGGCCTTTCCTCTTTTGAGCAATTTTAATTGTTTCTCTATCCCTCTGTCATCTATTTCGATATCTACCATTTTGTCATCTGTACGACAATCTAGAGAAGGAACTACAGTGCAGTCTTCGTCTGTGAAATAGCTTTCGAAAAAGACATATAGTATTTCGGCCTTTAGTCTGTCGTCCTCTGTTTTAGTACCATTTTGGTCACAGAGTGTCTGGACGTTTTGTTTTGATCCACCAACCGCTTTGACATAAGACCAAAATTTCTTAGGATTTTCTGCCAAGTCAGTACATAGAACGATACTTTCGAATTCATTGAACGCCTCTCGCATAGCCTTCCTCACACTACATTTCACTTCGTGTAATTTTTGTTTGTCTGCAAGGCTGTGGCTATGTTTATGTTTACTGTGAAGTTCCCTTTGCTTCCGCAGCAGTTTTCTAACTCGGTTGTTGTACCACGGTGGCTCTTTTCCATCTCTTATGTTCTTGCTTGGCACACACCCATCTAACGCATATTGTACGATGGTTCTGAACTTTGTCCGCTGATCCTCAACACTATCTGTACTTGAGAAAAAACTTTTGTGTTGAGCCGTCAGGTACTCTGTAATCTGCTTTTTGTCAGTTTTGCTAAACAGAAAAATCTTCCTACCTTTTTTAATATTTCTATTTACGGCTGAAATCATTGATGCCGTAACCGCTTTATGATCGCTGATTCCGTGTTCTGCGTTAACTGTTTCAAATAGTTTGGGTCTGTTTATCACCAGAAGGTCTAATATGTTATTGCCATGAGTCGGTTCTCTGTATAACTGCTCAAGGTAGTTTTCAGATAAAGCACTTTAAAAATTTTCACTGGAATCTTTGTCCCTGCCACCCGTTATGAACGTTTGAGTCTCCCAGTCTATATCCGGCAAATTAAAATCTTAACCCAGAACTATAACATGGTGGGGAAATCTACTCGAAATATTTTCCAAATTATCCTTCAGGTGCTCAGCCACAACAGCTGCTGAGCCAGGGGGCCTATGGAGACATCCAATTACCATGTCTGAGCCTGCTTTAACCGTGACCTTCACCCAAATTATTTCACATTTCAGATCTTCGTCAATTTCCTTCAATACTATTGCACTTCTTATCGCTGTAAACACGCCTCCACCTTCACTGTCCAGCCTGTCTCTGTGGTATACATTCCAATCTGAGTTTAGGATTTCATTACTGTTTATGTCTGGTTTCAGCCAACTTTCTGTCCCTAGAACTATATGGGCGTTGTGACCATTTATTAATGAGAGCAGTTCTGGGGCCTTTCTATAGATGCTCCTGCAGTTTACTATTAGCGCATTAATATTGTTATTCCCTGTTGCATTTTGCCTACTCCTACCTTGCCGTGTCTCAGGAGGCATCTTGTCGGTTGTCGGGCCTAGGGAGGGAATTCTCTAACCTAAAAAACCCCCATGTGCACTCCACACGTACTCCGTTACCCTTGTAGCCGCTTCTGGCGTGTAGTGCATGCCTGACCTATTCAGGGGGACCCTACATTTCTCCACCCGATAGCAGAGGTCAAGAAATTTGCACCTCAGATCTCCGCAGAATCGTCTGAGCCTCTGGTTTAAGCCTTCCACTCGGTTCCAAACCAGAGGACTGCGATCGGTTCTGGGAATGATACTACAAATAGTTAGCTCTGATTGCACCCCGCGAGCGAGGCTTTCCGCCTTCACCAATTCCGCCAACCGCCTGTACGAACTGAGGATGACCTCTGAACCCAGACGGCAGGAGTCATTGGTGCCGACATGAGCAACAATTTGCAGTCGGGTGCACCCAGTGCTCTCTAGCGCTGCCGGCAGGGCCTCCTCCACATCTCGGGTGAGACCCCCCGGCAAGCAGACAGAGTGAACGCTGGCTTCTTCCCCGACCTTTTCGCTATTTCCCTAAGGGGCTCCATCACCTGCCTAACGTTCGAGCTCCCAATAACTAATAACCCCCCCCCCCCCCCCCTCCCCGAGTGCCTGCTCGGACCTTGCTGAAGGAGCAGCCACATGTCCACTCACAGGCAGAGTGGGCGATGCCACACGGCCAGCCTCCTCATTTACCCTCCGCCTCGTGCGCCGCGAACGCCGCTGAACCCGCCACTCCCCTTGGGGAGAGGGTGGCCCAACTGCGCCCAGTACCCGCGAAGATGTCTTGGCAGCAGGGACAGTGGGTGAAGCATGTAACACATGGGGTGTACCATGCGATGCACCAGACTCCCCACTGGCGCTACAGTCCGAGGCAGCTGCTGGAGGACGGCTGACCGTGGCCATCAACACGCTCAGCTGTTTGCGAACAGTGGCCAGCTCCTCCTGCGTCCGTACACAGCAGTCACACATCCTATCCATCCTAGGAAATCAATTTACTGTAAAGAGTTATTCAACTTTTAACTAGACTGCTAATTCACTAAAGGCGGCTGATTGTTGCTAAACTGTGATTGCTAGCCACTTCTTGTAGAAAACAATGAAAATAGCACTACCTGTCTCTGGACTGTATTGAAAACAAACACTAGCACTACTGGCACTATGGTTGACTAAAGGGACGATCTCTGACTGTATTCGAAACAAACACAAAATCTATGGAACACTATTACTAGCACTCAACAATTAAAGCTTCCTAAAAGGAAAAACACACGGAAGAAGAAGTGACAAGTAAGAAGAATACAGTTAATACTTAAGTTAAGGTAGCTCGCTGCACAGCAGACGTGAAGCAGATGGCAGTTACAACGAAAAAATCTGGGAATTTTTTAGAATTCCGGGAATTTTTCGTTGTTTTAGTTTTCAGTTAAATTTTTGTAATTTTGGCTGGTAAGAACTGATACTCTAACAAAGGATATTACTGTATCCCACTACTTCAGAATAATACTACAGCATTAAAACATGAATGAGAGAAAAAAGATGAAAATAAAACTTAAATTGCAAAGGAAATGCACCATATAAAAGAAGACAGTGTCGAACGATTTTGGACGACTTAAAGTGGCGAAGTATGAGTGCAAAATCCCACTTCTTTAATGATACGACTTACTTGGGATGGTCAGTCGACTTTCCTTGCTGGTTAGCTTGGTGCTGCAACCTCTTTTTCCCTTCTTCTCCAGAGTATATCTGCTAGGAAGAGGAAGTTCTCAAGACTCTTTCTACTTATAAAAATAAGCAGACGTACACAGTTTCTTTTGCTTCATTTCACAGCATATATTTGAACATCAAACTTTTACAAAACTCATTCTCCACATAAACGAACACTATCAAGTAAGTCTTTTCGTGTGTCCGCAGGTTAAAAACAGAGTCCATTTACACATATGAAAAGGTTGGCTTAAAACCCAAGTCCATTCTCATTCTGAATCTGAACACACATCTTACCCCCTCCATGTCCAAAATGAACACCAATTAACAATTTTTAACTATTCTTTTTTTTCCACTACGGTAGTCAAAGTTATAGAACAGGACAGAATACATAAACACTCCTTGCTCTTTCACTACAGCTTCAATGGTGTGGCCGGCAAACACTTGCCGGTGCCATTCAAGCGCCATGTCTACAGTCTTCTTATTACACTCTTCGGACCTGCATACACACAGACAGGCGACTCACAGTAGATAGCCACTCTCACGCGTATATTTAAAATATTAAATATTGTGTGTTTGAGACGGTAGAAGGCCAAGTGATTCTAGAATTTACGCAGAAATTCTTCAAGCACTACTTATCTTCACCCCCCCCCCCCCCCCCCCCCCCCCCCCCCGCCCTCCTCCCGCAGATCAAAGAGGCGATATTTTATATGTAATCATCTTGTACATTAATATCATACATAATAACAATTCACATTTTAACATTATACTTTTATTTCATAGGTTTCCACACCAACAATCCATTTTCTTTCTTTCTCCTTCTCCTCCTCCTCCTCTGCCTCCCTCTCTTTTTCTTTTTCATAAGCACACTCTTTAGCTGAGTGAGTCTTTAATGGCTAGACTTAAGTACTCATTAGTGATCCAGTAAGCCTTACTAGTATTTAGGATATGTGAGATTTTTTTTTCAATCATAAACTACATTTGTTTGTGTCTCTTGAGAAATCTATTTTCTGTTTTCACCTTTAATACTCCCTTTCCTAAGTATGTATTATTTATAATATGTTATGTAGTCTGGAGGAACTTTAGGTGCCATGAAAGTGTTCCTTTTGGCACTTGTAAACTTATATAGCACTTAATAATGCTTTCTATGTATAGAATTCAACTTACCAGAATAATCCCTATAAAATGTGTGACTTCTGTCACGATACTGTCCCCTCCTGCTAGGATCAGTACCTATATCTTACTTGTGGGTAGACCGTATGAGTGCACTTCCTCTTTCCATTCTGGTAGGTACGCCCCTTTATAAAACATCCCTTTTTTTTCAGGCCACGGGTCATCCTATCTCCATGTAGATAGACCTGCCCTATATACTTAGCAAATGCTGGGTACGCCCCCCCCCCCCCCCCCCCCTTATTCTTTCTGAGTAGGCCTCATGGTTTATTACCCCCAGTATACATTCCTATGTATACTATAATTAAATATTTTCTAGTAAAAATAGAAAATCTGTTCTACACTTCGCATTATTTGCTTCTTAATACTTCATCTCATTTCTGGAGTCTTCCTCTATTTTTCAACTTCTCTACTCTTAATAGATTTCATGTCTATATACTAGTCAGTAAATGACATGTTTACTTAGGCTATATGAGTCCCACTACCTTACACTTCTTTGGCTTATGTTCTCTTTCATTACTCATGCCTCCTTCTTATGTATGCTTGATATACAATCATCGTAGTTCTTATTTATATGATAGTTTTTATATAAATAAGCATTGTAGAACCATCATAATAATAAAAAAAATATGTGTACATATTTCCCGATGTACACATATCTTTCCCCCTACAACACTAGCCGGTTCTCACATCTTTCTAATCTGTTACCTCATTGTTTCTGTACCTGTCTCTTTTTGTGTGTATGCAGATGTGTGTTCGTGTAGTCTGATTCTTTGGCCTTCTTATTGAAAGATAAGATGTAGGTTATTAGAAACCACGGAAAGTAGGAAGGACTTCTGCGATAAAAGTATGTGAATATGGAAAGAGGGAAAAAATAGATAGGTCCTCAAATGAGAAGTAAGAAAGGAAATAAATAGAAATGGTTGCTAAGATCAAAGAAGAGAAAGAAGATAGCCCCAAAGACAGGAAACCCTTCCTGCCCCGCCTCCCCATGATCCCTACCTTGCAGGTACTTGAGTGAGAAGCCGGAGGAGGTTTGGCGTTAAATCGTGTCCTACAGAATGGACATTCCCACCTTCACCCTTGAGGTTCCTGAAGGATATGTTAGCAACCGTATGGAAACGACAAGTGATGAAGAATCAGTCACACTTGTTTGCGAGGGTTGTTTGAAAGGTGTGGTATGTGTTTTGTGTTAGTCATGATTTATGTATTCTCATAAACCATGCTGTTATCCACAATACCCACCCCCTTTCAAACTGATACAAACCCTCCCATCTACATCACATCTCGTAAAAGGTATAAGATATTTTGTACAAAATAGAAAATTATATGCTATAGTATCATCATTACTTAATTAGTCATCCAATATTATGTGTTTTGCTAACGTATTTCATATTCTTGAGGAAAGAAACCTTGTTTTACAAAGCATCTAGCATCCAGCAATCATCGGTGTATCGATTCTTCATGTGATTTTGAAATGCACTCCTGCTTGTTTTTGGACATTTTCGAACACAGTCAAAGTTGATTTTTGACTGCTTGCATAGTGTAAGTGACGTCTCTGCCAGGGGAATCCTCATCGCATATGGAAATGAACTTCCCTGCAGACAAAACAGGACGGCGCTATACGAGCTGAGCGGAATAAAGCCTAACTGGTGAACGCCAACTGCTGGTTGTTTAGGTGGTTGATTTGGTTTGCAAATGTTCAGCGTTGTTATAATTACTAGCAAAATCCATAGATTTAGACTACCAGAGTGGAAATAAATGACTAACAGGAATAACAGGTAAGAAAGATTATGTATTATCTTCACGGTGTATCCAAGAAAGTGAAATTCTGACAGAAAATTTTCGGCCAGATCGCTACACTAGACAGGGCCAGTCGTAGTCCCCAGCTAGCAGCCACTGAAATTCCATTCTGGGAGTAGCGTGGAAAATGCATTGTACAAACATGTAATAATGTCTGACCAGAGAATAATCGATGGAAAACTAAACTGGTGATTGTGGCAGGGTTAGTAAAGTTAGCCAGAGATTGAGTTTTTACAGTGGTAGGAATAGTTACAGAGTTAGTGATCACAAGATTGATTGTTAGAACGAGGAAGGAGAAGAAACGGGGACATCACACAAATTATGGAAGAATATGACAATTCCAAATTTATACAAAAATTTCATTCTACTACTTTTTGGTCTAGTGCATGAAAAACTGGAACATATGAATGAAATGTGAAACTATTGCCTAACGTAAAGCTTTTTGATTGTAGTAGGCCAAATAGGTATTTCGTATTGGTACTTTGTGATTTATATTGTCATACTATAAAAATGATCATTATTGCCAAACCAGTCTTGCTTATTTGGTGTGTGTTAGAATTGCTGCAATATTAGAAAGGCCTTTTTTGTTTTATCCAGCACACAGTGACAAAATAGACATAATCAGAATGAGAAACCGCACCAGTCTTGGGTACTATTTGTATTAACAGCTTTTTCAGTATTAGATGATGATATTTTGATTTTTCATGTAGCAAAATGTTTGACGAACTTTGATGAGGTAATAGTTTTTTTGCAGAAAGGAAAGCACGCCATGTAAAGCTGTAGGAAGATTAGAGAGAGAAATTGCTAGAACCTAAGGATTGAAGACATGTTTACTGTCTTCCCTGCCTGTTGTCTTTACTGGTTTTAGGTATCCTATGTTTAATTTTATGTCACACAGAACAGCAAGTTATTAGCTAATAGGCAATAAAGAGTCCAGATTGTCTGAAGAGTTCTTGCAATCCCAGTTACAAATAATCCCATCCAGTATTAATTGCAATTTTAATTTGTTTTTAAGAGGGACAGGATGACAAACCGGCCGACTGGGAGCAGGAGAGGCACTACAGGACGTATTAATTTCCACTGTCCTGAAATAGTTTGATGGTGTCCATTACAACATATACATGTTTGAGTTCCACAGAGTGAAATACAGTGACGTGTGGTATAAGAATGTTGTTTGAAGAGGCGTGGCACTGCACTTCGGCACACTTAAGACAAAGTAACTTGTCTTACATTTCCTCAAAGATAGATGCTTTATGTATCAGACTCTTCAGAAAGATGTGCTCGGTTCGCAGGAGAGCTTCTGTAAAGTTTGGAAGGTAGGAGAAGAGGTACTGGCAGAAGTAAAGGTGTGAGAATGGGGCGTGAGTCGTGCTTGGGTAGCTCAGTTGGTAGAGCACTTGCCCGCGAAAGGCAAAGGTCCCGAGTTCGAGTCTCGGTCTGGCACACAGTTTTAATCTGCCAGGAAGTTTCAAACATTATGTTGTTTGACTGTCAAACAGATTCCCATATGGACAACATAGACTAGAGAAACAACTGAAAGAGCTGAAAACAAATGTCACCAGGTCTCAACGAAATCCTACATTGGTTTTATGAAGAGTACTTTACAGCATTGGCCACTTACTTAGCTTGCATTTATCACAAATATCTCATCCAGGTCAATGTCCCAAGCGAATGGAAAGAAGTGTAGTTGACTGCTGTATATAAGAAGGGTGAAAGAACGGACCCGCAAAATTACAGACCGATATCTTTAACATCGGTTTGTTTCAGAATTTTTGAACATATTCTCAGTTTGAATGCAACAAATTTTCTGGAGACCAAGAAGCTTATGTTCACAGACCAGCACAGTTTTAGAAAGCATAGGTCATCCGAAACTCGGCTTGCCCTTTCCTTACATAGTATACTGTGAATTACGGATGAATGGTGACGGGCAGATTTCGTATTTCTGGATTTATGTAAAACGTTTGACACAGTGATCCACTGCAGGCTGTTAGTGAAGATACGAGCATATGGACTAGTTCACAGGTGTAGCTTCTGTGGCCATGGAACACTGTGGGAGGGCTGGAAAGGATAGTGGATAGGACATTACTCATTTCAGGTAAACAAAACCCTGGTGGAGAATGTAATTCAGTTGCTCCAGTACTGGGTGGTACTGCATTACAAAGGAAATGTCCTCCTGTGGAGGGATGGTAGGACTCTGGGAGGTGGTGAGTGGTTGGAAAGATAAGGCAAGGAAGATCTGTTTTTGTACAAGGTTGGGAGGGTAATTATGGTCTGTGAAGGCCTGAATGAGATGCTCAGTATATTTGGAAAGATACTGCTCATCACAACAGATGTGACAGTCATGGGTATCTAGGCTGTATGGAAGGTACTTCTTGGTATGGAATGGGTGGCAGCTGTTGAAGTTTACGTATTGCTGGTGGATGATAGGTTTGATACATACAGAGATAATAATGTAGCAATCTTTGAGACGTAGGTCAATATTGAGGAAAGTGGCTTGTTGATTAGGGCCAGGTGTAGCAAATGGGGGAGAAGGTGTTGAGGTTCTGGAGGAATGTGGATAGGGTGTCCTCACCCTCAATCCAGGTCATAGAGATATCATCAGTGAATGTGGACCAAGTGAGGGGTTTGGGATTCTGGGTATTTAGAAAGGATTTCTCTACATGGCCCATGAATAGGTTGGCATAGGACGGTGCCATGCAGCTGCTCATAGCCGTACCCCAAATTAGTTTGTAGGAAATGCCTTCAAACGAAAAGTAATTGTGGTTGAGGATATAGTTGGTCATGGCAACTAGGAAGGAGGTAGTTAGTTTGGAGTCCGACGAGCTTGGGAAAGGTAGTGTTCAATAGTAGGGCACTAAGGATGTTAGTGTAAAGGAAGGTGGCATCAATAGAGATGAACAGGGCACCATATGGCGAAGGAACGGGAACTGTGGAATCTTCTGTGTAGGAGTGTAGGTGGTGGGTGGTAGGCTGAAGGTGTTGGTCTGTGAGAGCAGAGATTCTCTCAGCAAGCCACAGTAAATGGCCAAAATGAGGCATCCTGTGTGGTTCAGTTTATAGACTTCAGGAAGCATGTAGACGGTAGGAGTGCGGGGAGTAAATGGGGTGAGGAAAGAGGGAATCGGGGGTGAGGTTCTGTGATGGGCTTAGGGATTTGAGGAGAGACTGGAGATCCTGCTGGATTTCTGGAATAGTGTCATAGTATCAGGTTTTGTAGATGGATGAATTTGACAGCTGGGGGAATCCTTCTGCCAGGTAATCGTTGCAGTTCAAAACAATGGTGGTAGAGCCTTTCTCAGCAGGTAGTATTATAAGATTTGGAGCAGGTTTTAGATGGTGCATTGCAGTTCTTTCTGTGGATGTAATGTTAGTTTGTATGTTGAGGGATTTGGGGAATGATGGTGAGGCAAGGTTCAAAGTTATGAAAGTTTGGAAAGTTAACAGGGGATGATTTGGGGGCAGTTGGGGTGGATCACAGTTGGATCGAGGAGTGACCTGAGTCAGAGAGTGTTCAACATTGGTCTTTTGTTGAGTCTGATTGGTAGGATTGGTAAGAAGGAGAGAAGGTCTCTAACAAGTCCCGCATGATTGAATTTGCGAGTGTGTCAAAAGTTGAGGCCTTTGGAAAGTGCTAACACTTCTGCGGGAGTAATTCTTCTGGAAGAGAAGGTTCATATCTGTTTTTCAAGTCTGTTTAGCTTCATGGTTCTGTGTAATAATGGGGGAAGTTTCTGAGGGTGGGTCAAATTTAGTATGTCTTTGAGACAGGGTTTGTCAGCTATGAGGGGACATGGGGGAGGTTTGGAGGTTGTTGTAGAGGTGGTGGATAGATGTAGTCCAAGGCAGCAGTAGGAAGTGGATAAGGTGGAGAGTTTGTTGAGGTGTCGTTGTGCATTTTGCTCTAGTTCCTGAAGGGCAAGAGTATCAAAGTGTGTTATGCAATCCAGGAATTTGGGATTGCATCACAAGAGAATTGTGCAGATGGAGGGAAAATATTGCAAGCAGGTTTGAGCCTGATGTGTGATTTTGCTGGACTATGTTGGTGAGGGTTAAGGATTATCATGATCTGAACAGATGGAGGTCATTGTGGAAGGAAGTGTGGTAGTTGGAGATGAGTGATTTGTTGGTAAGGCCATTTGGGGGGATTCCATGAGCCAAGCAACAATGGCAGAACAGTATGTGAGACTGGGTACTGGCCAGGGACAAGAAAACTTTTCTGTATTGTTGTAGACAGAAGGAGCAAGGATCCATGGTGGTGGATAAAAACACACAAAAATGTGTAAGTAACATAGAATTATGCCCAAGAAAATTCACAAAAATACACCCAGGCACGTGGAAAAATCATGAAAAGGATGAAATTAATGAGGTAAGAGGGAACAACATTACATCTGAGGGAGTAGATCAATAGTGCAAGGCAAAAACCAAATGAAATTGGCATTGTGAGAACAAAGAAAAATAGGTTAAATTATTGTAATGTGGTTTGCAAGTCTGTGGGTGGATAAGTGTGAAGATGGGGGATAGCAGATGTGACTAGATTGGGTGAAGTTAGTAGGTTTGAACTGGAATAGAGAGCAGAGGGAGTGGGGGATGGGGAGGGATTGGTAGGATGTTATTCAAGAACGTGTGGCACAGGAAAGATAGTGGAAATAATGCACAAAAATAAGCGAGAGTGATCAATTTGAAGTTATAGCATTAATTATCATCATCATTAGTAATGTGGGACATGAGATGATGCACCAGTGGTCAGTGTAGTGTAGCCATCTGCCATGTCTGAGATGGTTGATACAGTGTAGTCTGTAAGTAGAGCATGCAGTGCAGTTTGTAAAGTGACAAGAGAAACAGGAAAGACGAGAAACAAGGATGAACATTGAGTACAGTAATGCATTAGAAAATAGTAACAAAGGAAAACAGCACTGGGTTACTGGATGGAAGAAAAGCTTCAGCAAAAACAAAACAATGGAAAATCCAGGTTGGAATGTAACAATATTATGAAAAGGATAGTTATTGCTAACCATATAGCGGAGATACTTGGGCACAGGTAGGGACATCAGTGTTGTTACTTGCACATGGAATTCCCCCCTCCCCCCCCCCCCTCCCCTCCCCCATCTGTTCAGATTATGATAATCCTTAACCCTCACCAACATAGTCTGCAAAACCCCGTGAATCAGTCCCAAACCTCATTGCCATACCTACTCTCCAGCTGCAAAATTCTCCTGCTATAGAATTCCAAATTCCTGGGTCCCATAACCCACACTGAAACTCTTGCCCTTCAGGAACTAGAGCAACCTGCACAACACCACTTCAAAAAACTTCCCACCCTGTCCACTTCCTACTTCTGCCTTGGACTACCACTATCCACCACTTCTACAACAACCTGCAAACCTCCCCCACGTCTCCCTTTTCCTCTCTTTTAATCCAACCAATCCCCCATGTCCCCTCATAGCTGACAAACCCTGTCTTGCAGACCTGCTACATTTGCCCCACCCTCAAACAGCCTGTCCCACAACTGCGCAGAATCCAGAACCTAAACAGACTTTGAAACACTGTCGTGAAACTTTCCTCCAAAATCCACAGCCCCGCAGAAGTATCAGTCCTTTCCAAAGCCCTCACTTTTTCCCCACTCCCAAATTCACCCACACAGCACTTGTTAAGGACCATCTCTCATCTCCTGTTCCCCACAGTCAAAACATTTTTGCTCCACCAACCCTACCAATTAGACTTAACAAAAGACCAATGTTGAACACTGCCTGACTCAGTTCACTCATCCAACTGTGATCCACCCCAACTGCCCCCAAATCACCCCCTGTTAACTTTTCAAACTTTCTTAACTTTGAACCTTGCCTCACCATCATTCCCCAAATCCCTCAACATACAAACTAACATTACGTCCACACTGCAATGCACCATCTAAAACCTGCACCAAACCTTATAATACTACCTGCTGAGAAAGGCTCCACAACTGTAGTTTTGAATGCAAGGATTACCTGGCAGAAGGATTCCCCCAGCTGTCAGATTCATCCAGCTACAAATCCTGACACAGTGATACTATTCCAGAAATCCAGCAGGATCTCCAGTCTCTCCTCAAATCCGTAAGCCCAGGTTCTCTCTTTCCTCACCCCAACTACTCCCCGCACTCCTACTGTCTACATGCTTCCTAAAGTCTATAAACCTAACCACACAGGATGCTTTATTGTGGCCGTCTACTGTGTCCCTGTTGAGAGAATCTCTTCTCATATAGACCAACAACTTCTCAACCTATCACCCACAACGTATCCTGCTACATAGAAGATGCCAACTATTTCCTCCACTGGCTCTCCCCAGTTCCTGTTCCTTTATCACTTGGTGCCCCGTTCGTCTCTATTGATGCCACCTTCCTTTACACTAACATTCTTAATGCCCTACTATTGAACACTACCTTTCCCAAGCTCGACGGGCTCCAAACTAACAACCTCCTTCCTAGTTGCCATGACCAACTATATGCTCAACCACAACTACTTTTCGTTTGAAGGCATTTCCTACAAACTAATTTGGGGTACGGCTATGGGCAGCTGCATGGCACCATCCTATGCCAACCTATTCATGGGCCATGTAGAGAAATCCTTTCTAAATACCCAGAATCCCAAACCCCTCACTTGGTCCACATTCACTGATGACATCTCTATGACCTGGATTGAGGGTGAGGACACCCTATCCACATTCCCCCAGAACCTCAACACCACCCCCATTTGCTACACCTGGCCCTAATCAACAAGCCACTTTCCTCAATATTAACCTATTGCTACATCATTATGTCTGTATGCATCTAACTTATCATCCACCAGCAATACGTAAACTTCAACAGCTGCCACCCATTCCATACCAAGAAGTCCCTTCCATACAGCCTAGATACCCATGACTGTTGCAACTGTTGTGATGAGCAGTATCTTTCGAAATATACCGAGCATCTCATTGAGGCCTTCACAGACCATAATTACCCTCCCAACCTTGTACAAAAACAGATCTTCCCTGCCTTATCTTTCCAACCACTCACCACCTCCAGAATCCCACACCTCTCCACAGAGGATCATTCCCCTTGTAACTCAGTACCACCCAGTACTGGAGCAACTGAATTACATTCTCCACCAGGGTTTTGTTTACCTGAAATGAGGAATGTCCTATCCACTATCCTTTCCAGCCCTCCCACAGTGTTATTCCACTGCCACTGAAGCTACACGATATCCTTGTCCATCCCTACACAACCCCTGCTCTAAACCTCTTGCCTCATGGCTCATATCCCTGTAATAGACCTAGATGCAAGACCTGTCCCATTCATCCCCCTACCACCACCACTTACTCCAGTCCATTCACAAACATCACCTATCCCCTCAAAAGTAGGGCTACTCTTGAAACCAGTCATGCGATCTACAAGCTAAGCTGCAACCACTGTGCTGCATTGTATGTGGATCTGACTACCAAGAAGCTGTCTGTCCACATGGATGGCCACCGACAAACTGTGGCCAGGAAACAGTTGGAACACCCATTGCTTAGTGTGCCGACCAACATGACGTTTTTCATTTCAATGATTGCTTCGCAGCCCGTGCCATATGGGTACTTCCCATCAACACCAGCTTTTCTGAAGTGTTCTAGTGGGAACTCTCCATGCATTATATCCTATGTTCCCATAACCCTCCTTGCCTCAGTATTTGTTAGTTATTTTCCTTATCCATTTAGCCTCTTCCCTGTTCCCATTCCACCACTACACAGCCCTCTATTCTACCAGCACTCTTCAGCCTTTTTCCTTCTCTCCTTTTCAACTACCCCATCTCCGTCCACCACTGCTCTCCATCTAACCTCCTGACTGCACCTAGCTGTCCTACCCTCTCCCCGTCTCATCCCTGTACACTCCCACAAGCAGCACTTTACCATCCCATACCCATACTCTGCCATCTTTCTCCATCCCCGCCCTAGTCTCCTTCTTACCCCTACCACCCAGTTGTCTCTCACAGTCTGGCTTCAGCTGCCACAGACTGTGTGTGTGTGTGTGTGTGTGTGTGTGTGTGTGTGTGTGTGTGTTTTGTCTAATTTCGAAGAATGCGTCTAATTTCGAAGAATGCCTTGTTGGCCGAAAGCTCACTTTCCGACAGTCTGACTCAACATCTCTGCTATATGGTTAGTAGCAACTATCTTTTTCATAATATTGTTACTTTCCATCCTGGATTTTCCATTGTTTGAATTGTTGTATCATATGCAAGTAAGGTTGTTTTATGAGCGTACATATTTAAGCTCAAGTCGTTAATGTAGGAACGGAACAGGAGTGGCCCTTTTCTGATCCATGGATACACCATGTTTAGTTAGACTATACTCCTATAAGAATTCAGAAATAGTTTTAACACTTTGAGGACTGTACAGCTAGGATGTAGTTCAACTGGCTGATACTGTGCTTTTTCAAAGTTTTTTCTGAATTTTAGATAGTAGATTCTACTCACAATTAATAGAATATTCCAGGCATTAAAATGTAACATTCATCTTCATCTGCAGAGCACATATTCAAGGGGGAACATAGTATCTTTGAGTGTCTGATTCACACCCCAGCTTGCTATTGACTACAGCAAAATTCCATTTATGCATGCATACCCACAGTGGCATGATGTCACATGCTTTGAATACATGAGCACAACTTGTTGTTTTTAGTTCCCCTTGCCTGCTATTGCTATCTCCCCATGATGGAAGACTAGTACGTCTTCTTCAGAATTGGGATCTAGATGTCATTCAGTTTCATGCCTTAATCCTCCCTGTTTAAATTCCTGAAGTGTGTAAGAATCTCTATGATTTCTCTGTATAGTCCTTCATGGTGTGTGCTTGAGTCTGAAGTCCGGTGAAAAAGAATGTGGTGACCTCCTGAATGCAAAGCATGTTCTGCTACAGCTGACCTGCCAATCTCGCCCCTTCTACAGTTGCCCACGTGCTCTTCTAGTCCTTTTTAACTGTTCTTTTTATAGTACCCACATACACTTCCCCACAGCTACATGGAATCCTGTTAATTCCTGCTTTTTCCAGCACTTTGCAAGCCTCCTTTGCCAGTTTTAGGTGATCCTGTGTCCTATATGTGGGTTACTAAATTACTGCGATGTTCTGTTAAGTCAAGATTTTTCGTATGCAATCGGTAATGTTCTTGATGAAAGGCAGAAAGACTTTTTCAATTTGAGAGGCACTTGTTCATCACCAAGATTTTTGCACAGTAGTCTTAACTTTCTTTTTACCTCAATGAATGAATAACCATTATTGAGCAGTGCATTGGTGAGATGTTTTAATTCCATGTCAAACAGCTCTGACTCCCAGATATTGCTTGCTTTACCTGCTGACATATCTATGATGCTTTAGTTTTGTTGTAGGTGTAGATAATGGTCTGCGCGGATGGATTTTTGATAATCTTTGTGATGTAAGCTTCTGTCTTCTTTCTTGAAAACTAATACATCAAGAAAATTTAATCGTCCGCATGCCTCCTCCTCCGTGGTAAACTAGATCTTTGGATCAGTGCTCTCGAGAGGCTTGTGACAATGACCTACTTCCTTTCTGCCATGCCTCCACAGAACAAGTGTATCATCTACTTAGAGGAACCAGATATTCAGATTTTTGTTCAGAGTTTCCCATGCCTGCCTGCTCCTTGAATTTTTCCATACAGAAATTAGCTATAACTCGACTTAAGGGGCTCCCCATAGCCATTCGATCTGTCTGTCCTTGGAATTCACCATTACATTTGAAACTTGTGGTCATGAGGCAATTCTTAACGGTTCAGCAGTATCAGGAGGAAAAATTTGATTTGGCTGTTGCAACACCTCATTGAGCAGAACCATAATAAATAGCAATACCACATCAGAACTGACTAATATGTCCTCCAACTGTACCACTATGCCATTTAGTTTACTGATAAAATGTGGTGAATTCTTGATATAGGTGTTTGATTGGCCCATATGTGGTCATTGTAATAATGTCAAGAACTTGGCAATCAAATAGGTGAGCAAACCAGTGGCACACTCTATAGGTCTCAGTAGATGATGTTCTAATGAACTTTTGTCAAACAATAAAGTCTTTGTGATATAGCAGCCGAATTGAACAGACTTTTCGAAATACTCTGTTTCTATAGAGGACTTTTTTATCAACTGTGTAACAGTTCTAAGGACTTTGGCAGCGAAGTCTTTACTCAGTTCCCTGTATGTCTGTGGATCTATTAAGTTGTTAATGTTACTATGGTAGTTGGTCACATTCAAATATGCCATCACCTTTCTCTTGTTAGCAAGGAAAATGATAATACAAACATCCTCATTCAGGCATTTTATGGCATACCTCTCACTCACAGTTAAATTACTTTTTGGAGGCCTTGTGCTAGCCAATACTCTTCTAGCTGTTTTATCGATTTCTTAAGCTGTTACAATGTCCACACTATGAATGTCTGCTCCTACACTGGTTGTTACTTCCTCTGTGGGCACAGCTAGCAGGTTGATGGTGAAATTTTCGCCGCTGGCGAGCACAGGTCTCTTATCATCAGATAATGAATGTCCAGATACATTGATAATCGTACGGGAGGCATCTAAATGGTGGGTCATAAGACTAGGTTGCATATTATCAAATTTATTTCTTTGTCTACGAGACATTGTCAACATATAGGCCGTACTTCCTAATACTATCATGTAATAATCTAACAGGTCTATCCCAGGCACCAAAATGCAGTTTATTACTGATAGTACTATGGAGAAACATTAACTTACAGTCTCTGAATGACAGGCCCTGGCGGGTCTGTTGAATCCACTCTCGTAGTAAGGCCTCTTCCGTCCTTTTGAAAATCTGCTGTACCTTGGCCAAACTACATAGTCAGATAAAACTCAAAAATTTTGGAATAACACTGACTTGTGCAATGAGACAGAAACGTTAGGGAACACGAAATCTCCACTCTCTTCTTCTGGAGGCCTTTCATGCCTCACACATTTCTTGTCATATTCTCCCTGCAGAGGTGTCTAATTGTAAATTGTAAACTTTCATGGCTGGAAATGTCACATTTACTAAAATATCCAGGGCTATTATGTTGTAGTTGAATGGATTTCACATGAAAACCCAAATTTTCGTCCCCATCTGTGGTGGATGTTTCTGGGGAGGGGGGGGGGGGGGGGGGGGAGGAATGCTTGGTTTTCACCACCCACATAGCCTAAATATAAGTTAATTTCTGTGGTCTCAGCATTTTTTTCTGTTAACTAATCCTTTTCTTTGTTCCCTTTTATTTTTATTTATTTTTGACTTATCTATTCCCCTTCCACCTCACCTGTCTGCTATGTACAATGCACTTTGCTTTCTGGTCTTATTGACTCTTTCCCAATATTTATCAGTAATCTTGGCGTTGCTTATCACCCCAACTTCCAAGTCAAAGATTTCTGGTTTTCAAATCTCATCCAGTGCAGGCACCAACAATCAGTCTTTCCTACTCATCCCATCCAGTAAGTGTCCTCTGACCTGGGATTCAGATGTCTTTTTCCAGAACTTTTCCCATTTCTTAAACCTCAGCAGTCCTTTTCTTTCATCTCTCTTCCTTTCCCTTCAATCCTTCTGCCAGAAGAGACTGCAGCTTGCACATTTCCACATATTTTGTGTGTGTTTCTCCAGCTGCCGCGAGTAAATTTTTTGTCTGTCCATATTTTAAAAAATTGGTTATTATTGTTGATACGTAACTTCTTCTAATATTTTTGAAATGCAAAATGAGAGTTTGATGGACCTGTAGTTATTTGCAAAAGTTTTAGTGTAGTTTCACTCCACTCAGTTATGAGGTATGTCATAACACCATCTACAACCTGTGAATGTTTGTTTTTGATTTACTTAGTTTCAAATGACTATCACATTTTCTCTGGTGAATGTTATTCATGTTCATTCACTTCATGTGGTTTATGTTGTGCTATCAGATTATTTGTCACATTTTGAAAATATTTTTGGAAGTTTTTGTTATTACTAGTGGATCTGTACCGGTTTCACCCTTTTTCAATGACCAGTTTTTCTCTGCTTTTGTTGTCACTTATTCTTCCCTCATTTATTAAGGTTAATAATAGGAAGGTCTTGGCTGACCCAATAAGAAAGTATTTTTCTTGGTATCTGCATCACTGTTGAATTTACGGTTTTCCACATTTCAGAGTTTAATTAATACTATTAAACAATGGAAAATCCAGAATATTGTTGTTTAATATATTGTGTGAGTTGACCTGCATTTACTTCCCCCATTGTGTGTTTACT
This sequence comes from Schistocerca americana, assembly GCF_021461395.2. Classification (NCBI taxonomy): domain Eukaryota; kingdom Metazoa; phylum Arthropoda; class Insecta; order Orthoptera; family Acrididae; genus Schistocerca; species Schistocerca americana. The sequence continues at coordinate 947,129,457 of NC_060119.1, forward strand.
ACTTGATGTCCCAGGAGCAAGGCAGTATTTCCATTATTATGCGATAATATTTACCTCATTATAATCCCTCACTTTGGTTAGTTTGTTTATTGTTAATGAGAATTTTTACTGTATAGCAACTCCAATAATATCTTATTGTTATCTGTATTTTCCCTTGTGTTTGTGTACGAATCCCCAACAGTTATTTAATAAAAATATTTATTTGTGAGTTTGTGGACTGTAAGCTGTAATCACTATAAGAATTATTTATATGACCATTTGGTGGACAATACAAACCTAAAACACATAAATTTTTCACTGCATATTTAATTTCCACACTGCTGTAACTTTAAAACTCAATTCACTACAATATTTTATGGTGCATAGGAGAGCTTCAGTTGTTATCTAGGCAGAAAATTATGCAGATTCACCACATTTATGGACTGTTCTGCTATATCTCTTACATTTGCAGAATTTTTTAGTTTATAAACCTCCTCCTAATTTTCTTCCAGCTGATGTTCATTAGGTACTAGAATACTTGGCTTATATTCCTTCATTGTTAAATCCAGTTATTCTGTTTTATTGTTTATGTACGTGAACATTCTGGTGAAGTGATCTAATTGTTACTTTTAGCTCAATGCTTACTCAGCGTGTGACGCAAATAAATAGTCAATTAACTTCCCAAGCATCAGTTACATTATACAGATTATTAGATAGCTATAACACTAACACTGTAATACCTCTTTGAAATATGTCTGAATTGCTGACATGATGTTTTCTTTGATAACTGGGATGTACGATTTCAAGTATATGGTTTTCTGAGGTCCTCTGATGCTCTGCCATAAAAAAACTACTGAAAGCAGCAGGTCTCTTAAGCCTCGGGCAACTTCCTGGCTTGCTGCTACTGTAGGCGATTCCTGAGTTCTTTATCTCAGGTGCTGCAGATGATGGTCTATCAGTTTAGATTGTTGCTAAGATCAGTGATCAGACTGACTGCTTTTCTTTCCTGATTAGGGATATGTAAGAAAAAAAAGAGTGCTGCTATCATAATGGTTTGGGTTCTGTGCACATGTGATGATTATTGTTGATTAACCACAAAACTTTTTGGCTTATATGAGATTTTCCCTACCCATTTATATGCATGCTATGCCTTACCTTATTGTCTTTGGAAAGGAAGTGTGTGGTGGGAGAGACCTGGCAGATTTTTCTATTTCATGTACTGGGTAGCTATCAAATTAATTGCTTCTGACAAACATATGTTATAATAAAAAAGACTATGAAAACTTTATTTTTGACATTAATTTCAAGCAATTTTGATTATTTTTACAGATCATCCCTCTTCACTCCTACATCAACAGAACGGTTGAAATGTCAAAAAAACTGTAACTAGTTGCCCAGTGACCTTTCTGTACAATACTTAAGTGAAACTCATTCTTCTCTCATGTTCACTGAATGACTGCTGCCGCTTCTTCTGAATGATCAGAACTGTCAACAAAAAGTTCCATGATTGGATGTATTTACAGGGCGGGCAGAGATACACTTCTGAAAAACCTGAACAATGACCTATATGGACTTTTGAAATGACACAGGTGACCACTGTTTCTGGACTTTGAATATTCTTCATGAGTGCTCAGAGTTGCACCAGACTATGATACTTAGGAGACAGTAGAGTGAAAGTAAGCAAAATATAAACAAGCCTTCATGTTTCAGTGTCAGGGGCAGTGGAAATTATTCTTATACTGCAGATGGAAGCATTCAGTTTCTGCTAAATATCTTGAATTTTTATACTTCCAAGAAAGGTAGGAGCAGCACTGTCTGATGGAGTGTGGAGGGACTAGACAGCCAACAAGTGCAGTGTTGAGAGGCTGGGGGGGGGGGGGGGGGGGCAAGTAGAGCGAGAAAGGAGAGGAGTGGAGGAAGATTGGCATGTGCATTGGCAGAGAGTGGCACACACAGCGGCTAGGAGACGAGAATAGGGAGGAGGTGGTAGGAAAGAGGGGGGGGGGGGGGGGACTGTTGGGTGGTAGGTGTGAGGATGGTATGTTGTTATAATTAGAGGCTGGGATAATTTTGGGAGTGGAGAATGTGTTGTAAGGGTAACTCCCATCTGGACAGTTCAGAAAAGCTGTTGATGAAGGGGAGAATCCCGATGGCTTGCATAGTGAAACAGCCATAGCAATCAAGGATGTTATGATTAGTTGCATGTTGTGCCACAAGATGGTCTACTTTGCTCTTGGCTGCAGTTAGGCGCTAGCCTTTCATCCTGGTGGAGAGCTGGTTGGTAGTTGTACCATTATTGCATCGGGTGTGCTTTCTTGTGTGAATGAATCTGTGTGTGTTTCTCTTTCTATTTATGATGAAGGCTGTGACTGAAAGCATGTGTGTGAATGTCTTTTAATTGTGCCTGTGCGCAACCTCCTGTGTCATCTCTATTTTAATTAGCAGTCAGTCATTTCCGTACATTTTTTTAAATTTCAAACTTGAGTTTCCACTGCTGGCAGATTAAAACTGTGTGCCAGACCGAGACTCGAACTCGGGACCTTTGCCTTTCACGGGCAAGTGCTCTACCAACTGAGCTACCCAAGCACGACTCACGCCCCATCCTCACAGCTTTACTTCTGCCAGTACCTCTTCTCCTACCTTCCATACTTCACGGAAGCTCTCCTGCGAACCTTGCAGAACTAGCTCACCTGAAAGAAAGGATATTGCAGAGACCTGGCTTAGCCATAGCCTGGGGGTGTTTCCATTGTTTGATACTTTCAAGAAAGCTTTTCCTTTGCCTAAAAATGTCAAATTATTGACTTCACTGATGATAGGTGACTATCTTGTGAAAATAAAATTTTGTTTTCACAAGGGTTCCATGTCAAAAACTGTACATATGTTAAAGACATAAAATCAGAGACTTGAAAGTGGCATAAAAGGCTGAAACCTGGGTTTTACTTAAATAAACAACAAAACAGTCAAATGGCAATGTGTTCCTTTTTTTAAAAAAATGTATGTGTTGTGCTTTATTGCAGTTAAGTTTTAATCTCTTCTCTGAAAGCCACATGCTGATGTTAACCAACTGCCCTGTTAGCTAGCTTATTTGCAGTACATTGTGTGTCTTTCACAGTGACACTTGTGTGATTTGAGAAGAGAGAAAGAATTAAGTTGTTTGTCGTGACATACATAAAAAAAAGCAATGGGCCCAGTGCATAACTTTGTAGTATACCCAATTTTACAGTTGAATTCAAATCTCTTCTCTGTTTGTTGATATTAGAGGGCAGCCATCTGCTTCCTACTTCCAGGACATGAAGCAAATCATTTTTTGGCTTCTCCCCTAATGATATCTGTCTCAACTGATGCAAAATATTACTTATTCCACACAATCAAATGCTTCTGTTAAATCAAAGAAATACCAGCTGCCCTCAGGCTATCGTTTAGCCCTGTTCGTGCCTGACTGAGAGAAGAATAAATAGCTATCTCTGTGGATACAGTCTTTCATATTTCAAACTATGAGTCTGAGAACAAATTGTGTGAACTGAGATTTGCCAATACTCTATTACACATTCATTTCTCAAAAATTTTCAGAAACACATTTAGCAAAGTAACTGGTGAGTAGTTGTTACATTATCTCTTTCTCCCTCCTTATGAAGTGGTTTTGCTAAAGAGTATTTCTGTTGGTTGGGAAACTGGCCACATCTGAAAAGACATTGCGCAGGTGGCAGAGTGCAGAACTAATATATTGTGCACTGATCTTCATAATCTTCCTTGGTATTTCATCATAAACATAGGAGTCTTTACGTTTTAATGATCCAATAATTCAGTTTCATCTTTTCTCATTTTCTATAGCTGCATGTGATATAATGGACTTGTTATACTACCCTTTAAAGGTTTATATGAAGGTGGTATCTGATCTTTTGGACATGTCCGAAAGTACAGATGCCATTGGTGATCTTTCAGCTCTCGTAGAATGAAATTACAATGAATTCATACCATTAGCTGCTTATGGGGACAGTTGAAAATGTGTGCCCCACCTGTAAGCTGTGTATGGTCTGAATTCATTGTAATATAATTCTTCAAGAGCTGCAAGGTCACCCATGATATCTGTTCTTTCAGACATGTCCGAAAGAACATGTACCATCTTCATATAAATAAGGCTTACCAGCCAATGATCTTCTTCAGTGCAGATGCACTCACATTGCTCAAGCTCTTAGGAGAATCGGTAGATCGACTGCCGTGAGTAATGAGTATAGTGGGCAGGGACACTACAAATGTAGTGTGCGGACAGTAAGTTGGAAATGTGGGTCTCATGGGCAGCATGGCAGAGATAAGTCCTTGCAGTTGCACTATCCTCTGTGACCTTGATGGCCCAGTCGGATAGTGTGTCTGCCATGTAAGCAGGAGATTTCTGGTTTGAGACCCAGTTGGGGGCACACATTTTCAACTGTCCCCATTGATATTCATCAATGCCTTTAAGCAGCTAATGGTCTGAATTCATAGTAATTTAATTCTTTAAGGGTTTTGTGTATTTAACTGTGTCACTAAAATTTTGATTTAATTAGCCAAGTACTGATAGGAAGTTAATGTTAAATATTTTGCACAATTCTGGAGGATCACTGAGAGTTTCATTTCATTCTCACACAAGAGAGCTGTAATGCTTTGACTATATACATTCTGTGTTGACGCATCTTTCAGAACCGACTATATTGTTTTAATTTTGTTCTTGGAATTTTCTGTTCTGTTGGTGTAGTGTATATTTGTAATTTGTCTAATGTCATTCTTAAGCACTTTTCAGTGTTATCTGTAGTGAATTCTGTAACTGGGCTGTGACTGTGCTCCATATAATAATACAGCTCCTGTTTCCTCTGACTTAATTTTCTAATAGCATTGGTTGCAACATCGGTTGCTTATTTGTATTGCTGTCTGGTACTCACTGTTGCCATAAAAAGCATTACACAATCTGTCCTGCAATGTCAATGAGGTGTTGCAGACAGAATCCTCTCAGTGATGAGAGTCACACACAAAATCATTTTAATCATACTGAAAAAGGGAAAAGAACTGGTTTCTGTTTTGAAATACAAATTCAAATTGACGAATAAGAGAATGTCCCAAGGGGTGACATTTTGAAATGATCTATATTGTGATGTAGGTTAGGTCCCAGATATCATACCCTACAGCCACTCATCAAAGAGGGCCATTGTTTGTGACTAATTGATGAAAAAGAATTTTACTTGACTCTGTAGACCTTTAAAAATAGTACTATTATTCAGGGTGGTGAAATAGCTTAGTGATTAAGATACATTCTTGATGTCCAGAAAATTGTGGGTTTGGGTCACATTTGGTGCTTTGAAGTTTTTTATGTTTAAATGTTTATGGAAATGATTTTGATCATTAGAATTATTCGGTTAATTTGTTTAAATGTAATTTTTTAAATTCCCAATCCTTTGTCACATATTTATCCTTGTATGAACTTTTTCATTTGCTCTCGTTTTTTCCTTCTGTAATTCTGTTTTCATTTTAAATCTTTGTCCACATGATTTTAATTATCCTCATTTGTTAACTTTAAGAGGAGTTAGAATGGAAATTTTTTTTTTCACATTTTTTGATTTTTATCTCATTATAAACCTAGCAGTTTTCCAAATAAAATGATGTATATACCACTTATAAACCCACATGGGAAGCATATTATTTTATTTTTTAAATAGAATCTACACCAATTGAAAATATTAAAATTTTTACATGCATTTCTTCAAGATCTAATAAAATCAGTAATTTTTTTTATATAGAAGGCTGTGGATTGCTGTATTATAAGGGTCATGTCCAGAAGAGGATGGGCACCAGGTTGAGGAAGTTGAAACAGTTTGAGAGACAAGAAACTTTCTGATGGTGAAACCATAAGAGGCAGGCTGACAGACAAAATGATTTATGAACTACAGCAGTATTTTGGGATGGCCATTAGAAATAACACTGAGGATTTGTTGAAAATGAAGCAGGCAATATGGGCTATCTTCTTCCACAGAATGTCAACTGATGAAAAACCAGTACACCACCGTTGCCCTCCTGGACCTGATTCATGGTGCAATTACCGCAATGCCCAGTACTCAAACAGTTCATACAGCAATAATAAACACTCCATCCCAGCAGCAGTCATATCATAAAGCCTATTTACAGAGACCTGGCAAATCCTGAATTGCTGAAGAAGTGCCTGCATGGTCAGACTCAAAATCCCAATGAGTCATTCAATAATTTTATGACACTCTTACCAAAAAATGTTTTTGTTGGAATGGAAGACACTGAAGTGGGGGGGGGGGGGGGTCAGTAATGTTGTTATTGCTTTTAATGATGGCAACATTGGTAGGGTGAAAGTGCTACAGCATATGAGAATTAATCCTGGAGCAAACTGCATCAGAGAACTTGAATGGATGGACAAGGTTTGCATTGATAAAGTGGTGTATGCAACTCAGTTGCTCCACTAAGGAGCCCAGAAAGAAGAACAGAAGAAAAAATTTGGAAAAAGATCAAGAGGATGCTATACAGTATGGTGTAGGGTGCTTCTGAGTGACTAAAAATAAAAAAAAATTAAGTATAAATTAAGTGAGTTACAGTCTTTTGAAACTTTGAAAGTTGTTCCTGAAAATGTACATTTTCTGTTGCATTTTTCCTTAAATATCAGAAACCACTTCGAGTAGAGTATTTGAATTTTCAGAGAGTAGTAACATACATATCCTGAGTCTACTGATCTAAACGAAGAACATGTTATGTATAATTAAAATTATTTAGGATAATGTACAAAAAAATGTACAAAAATTTTTAACTGGTAATTAAAAAATTGTATTTCTAAAAGCAGTGGCTGAAATGCAATTATTGTAGTTAGGTAGACTCAGAACATACAGTTTAATATCCTGTAACAGTTTCACGTCAATGGCTGCAGTGGTTCCTGAAATACAGGGAAGCCAAGTCACTAAATTTAACACGTCGGGGTAGGGCATTCCAACTCCGCTTAATTTAATTTCTTTCATTTCATCATTTTTATATTTTCCTTTTCTCATTTTGCTTGAAATTCATTTTATTTATAATTCTGTCTTTTGTTAAAATCTCCATCTGCATTCTTTTGTCCATAGGCAACAAGAATTTGTTTTAAATGTTTGTACAGTGATTGCCATCCAGAAAACTGTACATCTTGTAATTAGGAATACATTTTTTGATGGCACTGCACATACAATCTAAATAGATTATTTTGTCATTTGTTTTTTAACTGATAGACCAACATTTTCAAATGTTTAAATACTATGATAGATAAATAAAAATAATTAAGATCTCGTGCACAAAGATTTCACCTGAAAAAAAGAATGATAGGAAGAAACAGAGAGCAAATAAAAAAGTGAATATGATGATGAAAATGATGCAGTGTAGGCTTAGAAATAAATAAAAATTATGTTTAAACCAATTAATTGAATAAATTAATGATCAAAGTCGTTTTGATAAAGATTTAAAATAAAAAATATCAAAGCATCTAATGGAACTCAAATGTACAACCTTTCATACATTGCGAATTTACCTCAACCACCATGTTAAGCTGCCACTCTGCATAGTACTATTATTTTTAAATCACTATAGCAGTAGTATTCAAAGTGTGCTCTGTAAAGCCCTGGGCTCTGGAAAGCCCGTGTGAGGGCTCCACCAAAATTATATCTATATAAAGAAGAAAGCGTATCAAATCTTGATACACAGTGATAAAAATAGCTCTTGTAAACATCAGTGTTGCATGTACAGCTTCAAATAGAAAATATAGCAGTAGACTGGATGCATCTCCAACTGTCTTCTATCAAGCCACAATTGGTTAAAAATGAAAAAACAATTTCATACCTCCCATTACATGGAAACAATTTTATTAGCTTACAGTGGGATCAGTGCAGTGTTTTTTGTGTATGTATTATTGTATATTTGCCTCCCTGGTTGCTCCAGAGGCCCGGCGTCCTTTTAGACTTGTCGGAGTACCGGAGGAGCTGCACTCCTGCGTTTGTTTTTACCTCCTTATTTTATGATATTTTACACCAGCATCCCGACCATGTACCAGTATTTACGGATGGCTCTAGACAGGGGGACTCTGTTGGTTGTGCTGTTGTTTTCCCTGATTGAGTCGTCAAGTTACGGCTTCCTGCAGCGTTTACCATCTTTGATGCCGAATTGTTTGCGATCTTGCGGGCATTGGAGCAGATCAGATGTGTTCCCAGTCTTAAGTTCCTCATCTGTTCTGACTCCCTGAGTGCCCTTCAGACCATGCAACACTTGTACCCAGTGGATACGGTCATCCAGAACATCCATGATGCCCTACTCCACCTGCAACGGCAGAGGAAGGTTGTTTCCTTCTGTTGGGTGCCGGGGCACGTGGGTATTAGGGGAAACGAACTGGCCGATGTGGCTGCCAAAGATGCGTGTTCCCTCCCTCACGTTGTTGCATGTGCGGTCCCCCTCCATGCTGTTACCTCCCTCCTGCGTTTTCGCATTCTGCGTCAGTGGGAAGAGGAGTGGCTGGTAGTCGGTGAAAATAAGCTGTGTCTGGTCAAGGCCACCACGCGGCCATGGCGTACGTCCTACCAGTCATGCAGGCGGGATGAGGTTCTCCTCACTCGCCTCCGCATCGAGCACAGTCCCTTAATGCATGGTTTTTTACTCCGGCGGGAGGACCCCCCAATCTGCAGTGCTTGTGGCGTCCAGATTACTGTCCGCCACATTTTACTTGACTGTCTTTTATTCTCTGACCAGAGGGCGGTGGTTTCTTTGCCACCGGATTTGCCCTCTATTTTACAAGATGACGCAACGACTGTAGTTAAGGTCTTACGGTTTTGTGTCCTGTCCAATTTGTTGCCTCGGATTTTAGGGAGAGGGTTTTGATGTGCTGCTGGGTGACTGGCTCACCCAGGTTTTAGGTAAGAGGTCAGCCAGTCATGATTACCTCCTTGTTTCCCTTCGGTTTCTGTTCTCTTTTCCTTGTTTCCCTTCCTTTTTAGTGTGTTCCTTCTCCTCCTGTTTTGCCTCTGTATGTGAGAATTTGGAACTGCGTCAGGTCTGTGTCTTTTAGCCGTTCTCCTTGTTCGCTGTTCGTGTTAGTCCCTTCACTGCATGTGTTCCTGTTTTTATGCGTTTGGGCGCTGATGACCATGCTGTTTAGCGCCCGTAAACCTCAAACACACACACCTTATTATATATTGTTGTAGAAGTCAGTAGTATATAGTGTACCTATTTTTGTATGATTTTCATTAAATGATTATAATTAAAGAAGGAACATAAAACCAGGTTTTGCTTAATTTAGGGCTCCATAAAATATTTAATATTTCAAAAGAGTTCCATCAACAAAAACCTTCGAGAACTGATGCTCTAGAGTATCATATGATGTTCTTTTTCATCCATTACAGACAAAAGAGACCCCACTTTAATGAACGTCTGCAAGGCACATAGTACATGGGACTGTAACCTACACCTTCATGTAGGTGCAACAGTGTAGAAGAAGATAGACTGCTACTTACCATAAATGTGTCACAATAAGTTGCAGACAGGCACAATTAAAGGCACACTCACATAAGTTTTGGCAACAGCCTTTATCAGAAAAAGAAAGAGAAACACACACCATTCATTCCCAAAAGCAAGCACACTTCTGGCAGCTCAGACCAGAATGGAGCTGCCACATGGAATGGATGGGCAGGGAAGGGGAAGGGATAGCTGTGTACTGGTGGAGTGTGCAGGGGCTAGATTGCTGGCAGGTGGAGAGTTAGGAGGATGTGGGCCAGGAGGTGGGGAAAACAGAGCAAAAAAGAAAGGAGATGAGTGGGGAAAGGTGGGTAGGTGCATTGGCAGAGGGCAGCAAACAAAGAGGGTGGGAAAAAAGAATGAGGAGAAGGTGATAGGATAGAGGGGTTGGAAACTGTTGGGTAGAGGGTGTGGGCATTGAAGCTGGGACAGTTTTTGGGGCATAAAATTTGTTGCAACCATAAATCACATCTACACAGTTCAGAAAAGCTGGTGGTGGAGGGGAGAATCCAAATGGCGCAGGTAGTGAAGCAGCCATTAAAATTAAGCATGTTTGTTCAGCTGCTTGTTGTGCCACATGGTAGTCTACTTTGTGCTTGGCCACAGCATTGTGGTGGCCATTCATCATGGTTGGCACCTGGTTGGTAGTGATACCAATATAAAAAGCTGTGCAATGATTGCAGCAGAGCTGGTAAATGACATGACAGCTTTCACAGATGGCCCAGCCCCTGATGGGGTAGGATAAACCTCTGACAGCACTGGAATAGGAAGTGCTGGGTGGGTAGATTGAGTAGGTCTTGCACCTGGGTCTTCCATAGGTATATGGTTCTTGTGGCAAGGGTTTGGAGTGAAGAGAAGCACAGGGATGGAGTGGGATGTTGTAGAGGTTGGGTGGGCAACAGACACCACTTTAGGAGAGGTGGGAAATATCTCTCGTAGGATGTCCCTCATTACAGGGCATGACAGTAGGTAGTCAAAGCCCTGGTGAGGGATGTGATTCACTTGTTCCAGTATGGGTTGGTATCAGGTGATGAAGGGGGCACTCCTCTGTGGAGGATTGGGGGTGTGAGTGGAAATGGCACAAGACATCTGTTTGCAGACTAGGTCTTGGGGCTAGTGCCTGTCTGTGAAGGCCTTGGTGATACCATCAGCATACTGGGCAAGGAATTTCTTGTCACTGCAGTTATTTCATCCCCCGGTGGTCAATCCCGCTTCCGGCCATCCTGATTTAGGTTTTCCGTGATTTCCCTAAATCGCTCCAGGCAAATGCCGGGATGGTTCCTTTCAAAGGGCACGGCCGACTTCCTTCCCCGTCCTTCCCTAATCCGATGAGACCGATGACCTCGCTGTCTGGTCTCCTTCCCCCAAAAACCACCACCATCCCCCGGTGGCCAGGCTGTATGGGAGGAATTTTTTTGTGTGAAAGTGATGACAGCTGTCAGAATGCAGGCACTGTTGGTGGTTGATGGTTTAATGTGCTCTGAGATGTGGATGGAGCTATTAGAGGGGAGGAGGTCAACATCTAGGAAAGTGGCACACTAGGTTGAGGAGGACCAGGTGAAGCAGATCATCCACACACAACATATGGCTTCGTAACCATGTGGATTGTTGACGTAGGATCTGATGCTGCAAATTTTTCCTCCTCGTAATTATAATGATATTTATTCGTATTGATCCTGTTTTATCCCTCATCCTGATGCAGTTTAGCATTTTATTTTCTGCACCTACTCGTGCCACATGAACTTGTGCTCCTCAGTGTAACCCATCCTCTTTCCCCCTCTCCTTATTGCAACCTACATGTAGTCCCAAACCTCATCTGTTCCTTTTCTCCCATGTTTCTATGTGTTTTAATGTATTTGTGCATATATTTACATGGTTTCGTGCATTTTTGCATATTTGGACATATTTTTGTTATTTGTGCATATTTTTATGTATCTCTGTATATTTATGGCAAAAATGAAACAATTGAAACTACAGGTAGGAATATCAACAATGCAGGAAAAGACAGATTTCTCATTACTGTAAAGAAAAGACATCAAGTTGCAGACAGGCACAATTAAAAGACACTAACATGTAGCTTGTGGCCACAGATTTTGTCAGTAAAACACACACACACACACACACACACACACACACACACACACACACAACCACACACACACACAACCACAAACTCCAGCATCTGAGGCCAGAATGCAGCATCATGTGGGATACAAGCAGCAATCTGGATGGGCTGGGAAAGGGGCAGGGGGAGGGGTAGGGGTAGGGGTAGGAGTAGGGGTAGGGGTAGGGGTAGGGACAGTGCCAGTCATATATATTGGTGGAGGGAGAGACGAACACTGTCTGGTGGAGTGTGCAGGGACTAGGCTGCCAACAGGTGCAGTGTCAGGAGTTTGTGGAGCAGTGATGTGGAGAAAAAAAGAGCAAAAAAGAACTGGGGAAAGGCAGCTCATGCATTGGTAGAGGGCTGCAAATGAGCAGTGTGGGGATGAGAATGATGAGGACATGAGAGGTGAGAGTGATGAGGACAAGAGAAGACAAAGGGGCAGAAACTATTGGGTACAGGGTGTGGGGACAGTGTGCTACTGTGAATTGGGGCCAGGATGATCTTGGCCACAGATTGGCAGTGGCCATTCATTGTGTGGGGCAGCTAGTCAGCAGTCATACCAATGTAAAAAGCTGTGCAATGATTGCAGCACTGCTGGTAAATGACACGGCTGCTTTCACAGGTGACCCAACTCCTGATGGCATAGGATAAACCTGTGACAGGACTGGAATAGGAAGTGCTGGGTGGGTAGATTGGACAGGTCTTGCACATGGGTCTTCCACAGGGATATGATGTAAGTGTAGTCAGCACTCAACAGACTTTCACTAGGAAACCAATTGTTTCAAAAAAAGTAGAAAGTAGGAGGAAAGCTCTTTTGTTAGGTTGTAGCCATGGAACAGGTGTGGGCCGGATCTTGCCAGAAAAATTAGGTGACAGGCACGAGGTCACAGGTATTTTGAAGCCCAGTGCATTTCTTAGCCAAGTGATAGAGGATGTAGGATCATTGTGCAAGGGTTTTAGGAAGGACGGTGTTGAGGTAGTAAGTGTATTGGGAAACAGTATTGACAGGGATCAGGGCTCCAATATTGAGTGTGACCTGGTAAAAATAACATCTGCTAAGAACCATACAAATGTTGGCTTGGTTCCTGCTTTCATGTGGTATCATTTGCCCCAATCGAACAGGTCTGTGAGGAGGTTCAATATGGAGTGAGATCAGCTGCTTCAGGCAGCTACTTTGTCAGGCATAGGTTTGGTTCCTGTTGATGGTATGGGTAGGTGGGACTTCACAACACATGGCCTGCATCTCAATAGGACAGGAAAGGCTAAACTGGCTGGGATGATAGCAAAATCTTTAGGGGGGGGGGGTCACTGAAACTCATGGGAGTACTTCTTTTTTAGACTAAGATCAGCGTCCAATCGTCCAGCATTGATTGAGATTAAGCTTAATGAGAAGTTCATACAGCCAGCTACTAGAGATGTTAAAATATCACCAGGTTCTCATAATAGTACAGTGAAAAATGGTGTATATTGTAAGTATAAATGTAAGTGTATTGCATCAGAATATCAGGGGATTAAAAAACAAGGTATATGAGCTTCTTGTTTGTCTATAAGATTTAGTAACTGAGGGTGGAATAGATGTACTATGCCTGTCTGAAAATCATAAAGTCACGGGAATGGAAATGGTAAGTTTAGGTGGATATAAGCTCTCAGCACATGTAAGTAGAGACACTATGGAGAGGGGAGGAGTTACCGTGTGTGTAAAATCTGTCATAGTGTGAAAAATTTGGAAACTAAAAAAATTTGTGTAGAGCAACACACAACATTTGCATGTGAGCTTAAACTAAATAATGGCACTTTTATAACTGTAGCCATGTATCTGTCCCCATTTAGAAATTTTCAACAATTTTTGAAAAACTTGGATTCCTTGTTTTGCTATCTGTCAGGCAGAGAAAAGCAAATTATTGTTTGTGGGGATTTCAATGTAGGTTTTCTGAAAGAGTCCGATAGAAAGCTTTACCTTGAAGTATTACTTGGTTCTTTCAATTTGAGGTCAGTTATTTATTTTTCTACTCAGGTGGTACAGGAAAGTAGCAGACTGATAGATAATGTTTTCCTAGACTAAGGTAAATTTAATAAGGTTAAAACTTTTCCTGTTAAGAATGGTCTGTCTGATCATGATGCGCAGCTAATTACATTATATGATATAGCTCCATACAATAATGTAAAACAGTCCTCCAAAATAGTGGGTGCAATTAACAATTTAATGATTGAAAATTTTAGGGAAATCTTGCAACAGTTAGACTGGGATGAGGTGTACAGGGAACCTGACACTAATTTAAAATTTAACCTATTTCATGATACCTTTTTGAGTATATGTGAAAAGAGATTTCCTAAGAAAACAGTAAAATATAACTGTAAGAAACCATGTAAAAAGCCATGGCTTACTAAAGGGATAAAAATATATTGTAAACAGAAAAGGGAAAGGTATCTTATAGCTAGGAGGAGTAATGATCCTGAAACTGTGAAACCATTATAAAAACTACTGCACTGTACTAAGAAAAGTTCTTAAAAAGTCCAGAAGTATGTGCATTATGTCTGAGAGTAGCACATCTGATAATAAAATTAGAACAATTTGGAATATTGTTAAAAGGGAAACAGGGCAACTGAGAGCAGAGGAAGACTGTATTTCTATCAGACTCAACGGAAATTTGTTAACAAGAAGCCAAAAGTAGAAAAATCGTTAATAATTATTTTCAAGTGTTGTAGAGAAAATAGGATCGAGCATATTCATTAGAAAATGCAAGGCAGTAAATGGAAGAGGCAATACCTATGCAATTTGATAAAATTGAAATTCAACTCACCTCTCCTACTGAAATTAGGAAAATAATAAATTCACTCAAAAGTAAAAGCACACATAGACTCGATGGTATTTCCAATAGAGGACTGAAATCTTGTTCCCAACAGATAAGTAGGATTCTCAGCCACATTTGTAGTAGCTCACTGAAACGTATTCAAGAGTAACATCACATATTTGTAAAAATGAAGTAGTAACAAAATGTCTGTTTGGTATTCAGAAATACTTTTCAACAGAAAATGCTATACATGCTTTCACTGATCAGGTATTAAATGCATTGAATAACCGAACATCACCCATTAGGATATTTTGTGATCTCTCAAAGGCTTTTAATTGTGTGAATTGTGAAATTCTTCTGGATAAGCTTAAGTATTGTAGTATGAGTGGGACAGTACACAAAGGGTTCAATTCATATTTAACTGAAAGAATGCAGAAGGTTGAAAGTAACAGTACAGATAGTCTGCAAAAATCAGCACAGTTCTATAACTGAGGAGGTATCAAGAACAGTGTCCCACGGGGTTCAGTCTTGAGTACCTTATTGTTTTTAACATATATTAATGTCTTGCCACTCTATATTCAGGAAGATACAAGCTAGTTTTTTTTGCTGATGATACAAGTATAGTAATCACACCCAGCAAGCAAGAATCAGCTGAGGAAACATTAAATAATGTCTTTCAGAAAATTATGAAGTGGTTCGCTGCAAATGGACTCTCACAAAATTTTGAGAAAACACGGTTTATACAGTTTTTACAGTAAATGGCATAACACCATTGATAAATATAGACTATGCACAGAAGTCTGTTGCTAAGGCAGAATATTCAAAATTTGTAGATGTGTGCTTTGACGAGAAATTGAATTGGAAGAAACACATCGATGATCTGCTGAAATGGTTAGGTGCACCTACTTATGTTATTGGGGTTATTGCAAATTTTGGTGATAATCATATCAGTAAATTAGCCTACTGTGCCCGTTCCCTATCACTGCTTTCATATGGCATCATATTTTGGGGCAGTTCGCCGTTAAGAGAGAGAGTATTCATTGCACTAAAGCATGTATTCAGAATAATAGCTGGGGCTCACCCAAGATCACCTTGCAGACATTTATTTAAGGAACTCGGGATATTCATAGTACCTTTGCAACACATGTATTCACGTATGAAATTTGTCATTAATTACCCATTCAGATTCTGGATTAAATCTCACTTTAGCACAAAAATCTTTGGTCATTTACCAAATAGCATTAAAAGTCTGACAGATTGCCAACCAACACTTAAAAGCAAATCAAAAGAATTTCTGAATGACAGCTCTTTCTACTCAGTGAATGAATTCTTAGATATGAAGTAGGAAAAAAAAAAAAAGGTAAACTTATGTTAAAGTGACACATTCCACATCATTATGAAGTGTCGTATACATGATCTATGGAACAAGGATTAATGTATGCATGTATGTATGAATGAATGATCCCTGTAGCAAGGGGTTGCGGTTGTTTAATGTGTGCAGAGTTGGGGATGGAGCCATCAGGAAGCAGGAAAGAGGAGGTCAACATCTAGGAAAGTTGCACACTGGGTTGAGGAGGCACATGTGAAGTGGATGGGAAAGATGATGGTGAGATTGTGAAGGAATGAAGGTAGGGTTTCTTGGCCCTGAGTCCAGATACTGGTATCATCAATGAACATGAACCAGACTAGGGGTTTGGTGTTTTGGGAGGCTAGGAAGATGTCCTCTAGATAGCCCATAAAAATGGTGGAGTAAGAGGGTGCCATGTTGGTGTGCCGCAGATTTGTTTACATACCTTCCCTTCAATTGAGAAGTAGTTGTAGGTTAGGATAAAGTTAGTTAGGTGTATGAGGAATGAGGTAGTGGGTTTGGAGTCCGAAGGAAATTGGGAAAGATAGTGTTCAATAGTGGTAAGACCATGGGCATGTGGGATGTTGGTGTATAAGGAGGTGGTGTCAACAGTGACGAATAGGGATCCAGGAGGTAAAGGGATGGGGATGGTGGAGAGTTGGTGAAGGAAGTGGTTGCTGTCTTTGACGTGGGAGGCTAGATTATGGGTAGTTGGTTGGAGGTGTTGGTCGGTGAAGGCTGAAATTCTTTCGGTGGGGGCACAATAACCAGCCACAATGGGGCATCCAAGATTGTTGGGTTTGTGGATTTTGGGGAGAAGGTAGAAGGTGGGTGTGCAGGGTAGAATAGGGTGAGGAGGGAAATATTTTTGGGTGAGATGTTCTGGGATGGGGTTAAGGTCTTAAGCAGAGATTGGAGTTTATTTTGGACTTCTGGGATGGGATCACTATGGCATAGTTTATAGGTGGAGGACTCAGATAATTGGTGGAGGCCTTCTGCCAGGTAGTCACTGTGATTCATAATAACAGTGGTTGAACCTTTTCCACAGGTAGGATGGTCAGGTCAGTATTTGTTTTGAGGTTGTGTATAACTGTTCTTTCTTCTACTGAAAGGTGGTCTACTGAGGAAGGCACCTGGGGAATGATGGTGAGATAGGTTAGAGGTAAGGAATTCTTGGAAGGTGGCCAGTGTGTGATTAGGTGGGAGGGGGTTAAGGTTGGATGGTGGTATGAAAGGGAAGAGGCAGGGCTCAGTATTGAAATTAGGGTGCAACTGTCTGCAACTTGACGTTTCTTCTGTATGGTAAGTACCAATCTGTGTTTTCCTACATTGTAGATATTCTTACCTTAAGTTTCCATTGTTTGAGTTTTGTGGAATGGCTTTGTTCCATCCTACAACCCTGTGAAGTATTCCTTTGTTACCCTTCATTATAACATTACACTTCTCAGTGTCTGTTTTTCCTCATCTTTCTTGTGTTTATTCACCGCCTTTCAAACTACATCTACTTCCGAGCCACACTGTATCAGTGATCGTCCGCACACAACACAGACGACTTCGGAACCCCGCAAATTGTAGATGCAGCATTGAATGCCCCAGATTCTCTGTCCTGTACCTCATTGGCCCTTTTCACCTATATTTCTGTTCATTTTTGACATATTTGTGTGTGTATTTACGTGGTTTCACACTGTTTCACATATTTTTTTGCATATTTTTACATCTTTTTGCACATTTTGACGTATCTGTGTGTGTTCTTGTGTGTCTGTGCATGTTTCTGCATGTCTTTGCATATTTTCACCTGTTCTTATGCATCTTTTTGCTTATATAGCTCCTCTAACAACCATCAACACCTATTTTGCCAATTTTTGTGTCATTCCTGTTTCCTTTGCACCATTCCTGTCACAGTGAACCCTTGCTCCATCATTTGCACCAGTTCAGAAAAGTATCCCTTTCGATGGCTGAAACCCTGTCCCACATCCTTTTTCTGAAATGCCGCCTGAACCTTGAAGTCCCACCAAATGGCCCAACTGCAAAGATTCCTTTCTCTGGGTACCACCCCTCCTTTCACAGTGACCTACACCTTTTCAGACTCTGCCAATCCCTGGCACTCACAAACCTGGTACTGCAAAAACTTTTCCATGGAACAGGCATCCCAGAGCCACCTCTGCTCCCTCCGCAAGATACTACTACTCTGCAATCTCTACTCCATACTTTACATCTCTGAAATTGAATCTCTTGCTCTCCAGCACATGGAGGAGCATTCCAGATGCCTCCTCCATTAGTTATCCAACCTGCTGATGTCTTACTGCTGACTTGGGGCACCACTATCCATTCCCTGTCTTACTCGTAGTGTTCCTTCTCACGCACCCCCATAGCAGCTAAACACTGTCTAGCTGACCTTTTCAATTTTCCACATCCCCAAGACTCCCTACCAACCCTCCGCAAAGTCCAAATCAAGAGCTAAAACATTCCCCTACCTTTCCACCAAAATCCTCAGCTCAACAGAAGCTTCAGTCCTATCCAAAGGACTCATCCAAAGGCCTCACCTTTATCCCTACACCCAAATTTAACCACACTTGACTCGACAAAGACCTAGTCACCTTCTTCCGGTCCCTGCAGTGGAAGCACTTCTTTGCCACCAGTTCCTCCAATGAAGACCACCCTAATTCCAACATCAAACCCTGCCTCTTCCAATTCATACCACCATCCAACTGAGATCCTATCACCTGACCACCTGCTGGTCACCTTCCCTCTTTACTTCCAAATTAGCCTCACCATTCTCCCTCAGGTCCGTCCTTAAGAACACCGACCTTTCAGTAGAAGAAAGAACAGCCATTCACAACCTCAAAACAGATAATGATCTCATCATCCTACCTGCAGACAAAGGTTCCACCACTGTTTCATGAATTGCAGTGACCGCCTGGCAGAAAGCCTCCACCAATTATGTGAGTCCTCCACCTATAAACTATGCCACAGTGATCCCATCCCAGAATTCCAACACAAACTCCAATCCCTGCTTAAAGCTTTTGGTCCTTCGCAGAACATCTCCCCTGAATCTATTTCCCTCATCACCCCTATTAAACCCCACACACCTGCCTGCTATATGCTCTCCAAAACCCACAAGTCCAACAATCCTGTATGCCGCATTGTGGCTGGTTATTGTTTCCCCACTGAAAGAATTTTGGCACTCATTGACCAATACCTCCAACAAACTGCACATAATCTAGCCTCCCACATCAGACACCAACCATTTCCTTCACTAACTCTCCACCATCCCCATCACTTTACCGGCTGGATCCGCACTCATCACTGTTGATGCCACCTCCCTATACACCAACAGCTCTCATGCCCGTGGTCTTACCACTATTGATCACTACCTTTCCCAATTTCCTTCAGACTCGAAACCCACTACTTCATTCCTCATACACCTTACTAACTTTATCCTAACCCGTAACTGCTTCTCATTTGAAGGGAAGGTATATAAACAAATATCCGACATTGCCATGGGCAACCACATGGCAACATCCTATACCAGCCTTTTTATGGACCATACAGAGGGTGCCTTCCTAGCCTCTCAAAACATCAAACCCCTATCTGGTTCATGTTCATTGATGAGTCTTCATGATCTGGACTCAGTGCCGATACACCCTTTTTTCTTTCCTTCACAATGTCAACACCTTCTGTCCCATCTGCTTCATGTGGCCCTCCTCAACCCAGCATGCCACTTTCCTAGATGTTGACCTCCTCTGTAATGGCTCCATCCACACCTCTGTCCACATTAAACCCACCAGCCAACAACAGTACCTGCATTTCGACAGCTGTAATGCCTTCCGCACCAAAAAATCCCTCCCATACTGCCTGAACACCTGAGGATGGCATACCTACAGTGAGAATAACTCCCCATGTCTACTATACTGA
Source organism: Schistocerca americana (assembly GCF_021461395.2). Taxonomy (NCBI): domain Eukaryota; kingdom Metazoa; phylum Arthropoda; class Insecta; order Orthoptera; family Acrididae; genus Schistocerca; species Schistocerca americana. Next base: position 947,149,108 of record NC_060119.1, read on the forward strand.
GGGCCTCACCAAGGCCTTAGCAGAAAGGCTATACCCACAGACCTGGTATGCAAACAGATTTCCAGTACCATTTCCCTCACAACCCCAATCTCCTATCACCCTCAAGAACCAGCTACAAAGCAGTGCCTTCTTCATCATTTAATATCACCCTGGAGGGGTACAACTGGTTCACATTCTTCGTCAGTGCTTTGATTACATATCGTCATGCCCTGAAATTAAAGTAATGCTACCCAAGATCCTTCCTACCCCTTCTAAAGTGGTTTTCTATTGAGAACTCAACATCCACAACATCCTAGTCCATCTGTATGCCACTCCCAATCCCAACCCCTTCCCATGGGGATCATATCCCTGTGGAATACTCAGGTGCAGGACCTGCCTAAACTGTCCAACCTGGACTTCCTATTCCAGTCCTGTCACAGGTTTTCCTTCCCCATCAGTGGGCAGGCCACCTCTGAAAGCAGTCATGTCATATACAATATCTGGTTCAATCATGGCACATCTTTTACTACCAACTAGCTATCCACCAGAATGAACCGCCCCTGCCAAACTGTGGCTACGAGCAAAGTAGACCATTCTGTAGCACAGCATGCAGATAAACATAACAAGCTTGATTTTAATGGATGCTTCACTACCCAAGCCATCTGAATCCTCTCCTCCGCTGTCAGCTTCTCTGAACTGTGCAGATAGGAGTTATCCTTACAACTCATTCTGCACTCTCCTAACCATCCTGGCCTCAACTTATGGTAATATACTTTCCTCACTCTCTCTTCCCAACAGTTGCTTCCTCTCTGTCATGCCACGTCTTTCCCATTCTTTTCTCCTACTTTCTTTGTTTGCCACTGTATGCTTACACACCTGGCCATCTTTCCCTTCTTCTCTCCTCTTTCACTCTGTTTTCCCTACCTCCTTGCCCCAAAACCTCCTGGAACTGCGCCTGTTAGCAATATAGACAGTGCTCCTCTCTCCCTCCACTCATACACTGCTATGTGTCCCCCTTCCCTGACACCTCGAGATTGGTGCTTCCATTCTACTTGACAGTTGCATTCTGGGCCAAGCTGCCTGAGATAAGTCATGTGTGGATGAGATGTACTTGCTTTTTTTGAATGAATGTCGAGTTTCTCTTTCCTTTTCTGATGTGTCTGAAAGCTTATTTGTGAGTGGCGTTAAATGTGTCTGCCTGCAACTTAATATGTCATCATTATGGTAAATGGTAATCTGTTTTTTCTTACATTGGTGATATTCCAACGTGGAGTTTCTATTTTGATTCCACCGTATAATTAGTTTGTTTGTGTGTTCTTGTTGTGTACATATTTTTTTCCAGTACTTTCAAGGAGGATGTAAGTCATGATACTGGTTATTTATATCTGTCTTACTAGCTGTCTTGTAAAGAATGTCTGATAATAGCGCACCTCTGACTATTTAGAAATGCACCACCATGCAATAAAATATTGACTGTATGGCATGTACACCAAAGACAATTTAATTAGGGGAAAAAAGGTAGCAGAAAATATTCCTTTCCATCATTGTTAGAACCAAAACGTCACATTTACAGAAATGGGAACCTGATTATTACACGACTGTGGTGCCCCAGTTTCCTAATTACTAGAAGCTTATCATCTTACTCCTCCCACTTTCCAGCTGAGTTTCAAAATTTTTTGCATTATATTTTAGGAAGTGAGGAACACTGACAGGTATATGAAATGACTTTATTTTCTAATATTCTTCTATGGTATTAATTGTCAAGTGTTTTAGTTTTCCTCTGCCTGAATTAAACTCAAAATACTTCAAAATGTAAAGCCTAAAAGTTTCTATAATTTAGATTCTCCCCCCCTCCTATCAGATTTGTTTACCAAAATTTAAATTTAAAAAAGACTTTCGAGGAGTTAAAAAGTTTCTTAATACACAGTTTCCTAAATCCTTTTGACATTTTATGTGTGCATGTGTCATCATTATTAATTGGAAGCCCTTACACTGGTTATAAACACAGAGTGGCGTTAGTAATAAAGTCAGGTGTGTTATCTTGTATAATGCAACAATTGTGAATATTTGATGACTAGTGAAATGTTATTCTGTCTTCTGTTAACAGTTTTGTGTGAAGTGGGTCATTTTTTTAAGGTTTATGTAAGTACTCACAGTTAGAGAACATTTTTGCTGATCCCATGGTAGATGTCGATCAGAATGGTGGCAATATGAATTGAGCAACTTGTTGATGTATGTGGGATGGCTTTTAATGTAGATGAGATCAATCAAGAGCATTCTAAGGGATTCAGGAATATAATCCTTTCTTTCTGTATTTTTGGCAGTAAGTGAATTTGCAGTTGAAGCTGTACATTCTCAAGATCAGATAATAAGCGGATAGTTTTGTTTAACATTTAAAGTGTGTGAAAATGTTGCACGATACACTACCTGTTCATAACCTTCCTTTCATTTGATGAGAGACTGTTATATTTTAGAAAAGTGAAGTAACATTCTGAGTTTTTGAATCATTTCCAGGTTTTCTCGTAGTTTACAACGCATGAATAGCCGTACCAGAAGGAGTGGGACCCTGGAAACTCAGTCAAGCAGTGGACAAAAAACTGTGAGCAGAAAAATGTCAGACCCAGACATTCATCATTCAGGGGGTGATATTGGCTCTCCAACAGGCAGTTCTGCGCCTCGTTCAGCTGCAATTTCCATCCCATATCACCACTCAAGTCATGCATCATCACCACAGCAGTCATCTGGAAATGCAGAATGTAAGTTTCACTTAATAATGAATGTAAGAAGTATTCTTCTCAAGAAATTCAAAGACTTTTCTTTTGTTTCACTCCCTCTTCTTTCTTTCCTTCAAAACTTTTTTCCCCCTCTGCCTGTTGAACACTTGATTTTAATGACGAACACTGCAGTTATTCATTTACTCATAGCACTGATACAGTTTCTATATTGGAGGAAAATTTTTTGAATCTATCTTCAATTGAGAAACACATGTTAATTAAAATATTATTCAACCTTCCAAAGTAATTACTGAAGTTAGTGTATGTATCAAGTTAATACGGCATGTCCAGCTTAGGGTGTGAACCCAGGTCTCTGTCTTTCATAGGCATTGTGCTTCCACTTACACCGCTGAGCATGCCTGATAGACCATATCAGAGCTTTTACTTGTCATAAGGTCCTCCCCTTTACTCCCAAACTCTTCTAACAGGTTTCTGGGTTGACTGACATGATCATACTACTGGAATGCAGTTCACTGATTTATGTTAATTATTCAAACCTTTTTTAGGGATTATGTGACTCATGGGAAGCTTCCATGCGTGATTTAAGTGGCCTTCCATGAAGATACCAATAATTTGTCTGTGGTTGTCCATATTACAGATGGTAAAACAGAAAAAAGCCATTCATATTGTAATAATCAAGGAAACCCTTCAGACAAGACAGTAATACCTCCTGGGGTGGGTTGTCATCTGGCTGCCCTATGTCCTTTCTGTTGTGAAACAACACTGAGGTGGTGAGGTATTGTGATATCCGTTTGATTAATGCTCCTGGGTCTTAAACTGCTGCTAAGATAGAAAAAATTGAGTTTTGACTTGACAAAATCTGAGCTTGTTGACAGCTGTTGAGTACAAGGTTAGTGCTAGTGCTTGACCTCAGCTTGCTGATATATGTGCTATTCAGTTCTTTGAACAAATCTGAAAGCTATATTAGTTGCTGAGACATGACTAGAGTTACACTGCTCTCTGACTAGAGATGGCTTCGAGTTGCGTAGGATTTCTCTGCTTCATTGCCAAACCCGAACAAAGACATTAAGTCAAGATGGTTACAATGGAGAAATTTTGTACCAATTCAGGATGAACATTTACAGACTGATAAGGACTACATTAACAATTGAAGGCAAGGTAGATTTAACAGCCTCCACCATATGAGCCAGCACTCATTATCCAGTCAGAGTATTGGCTACAGCTCTGTCATACATTGGTGATGGTACTCAACCTGACTGAAATTATGCAGTCAGTTTCTGGAATCAGAAATAATCATAATATTGTTCACTGATGAGAAACTAACTAAATTCTTGCGATATTTCAAAGGAATTGTACATGAGAATCTGACCTGTATTGAGTGAGAAGAAGATATTACTGGTTTCATAGATGCTGATTTGGGAAATCCTAACATTGAAAGGAAAGTGTACAAGGGTTCCATATTTGTCTCATCCAGAATAACGATCTCATGGTGTGTATGCAAGCAGAGTCTCATCAGTGTTTCACCATCTGAAGTAGAATACATATATTGCCATGGAAAGTGATTTACTTTTCAACATTTGTAAAATAACTGAGTTTGAAGAATCTGTTGTAAGTAATTTCATGACAGTTAGTTAAAACAGTTTTGTTTGAGAATTTTTCCTGCTTTTATTAACAGCTCTTATTGCTAATATTCAGTTGCTTGTTCAGTATTTGTCATAAGACCAATGTGGTATGCATACATCAATATTTGACGTCAACCATGTGATTTAGGATTGAATGAATGAATGATGGATTTACTCTCATGTTGATACATTTTGTGTCGTTATTTTCATAGCTTTGTGTACGTAATTGAAGACTCATATTGTATGTTTCCTTCTTTCTTACTGTTTTAGCTACAGGTAGTTAAAATGGCCACTGAAGTGTCAAGAAAATTGGAAATACATAGTTTTGGAAACTGTAGAGTAGCATGTAGATATATTCAATAACAGTGTGTTCGTATCTGTCAAAAGATTTATTTTAAAAACTGGTGTATTTCCAGATATTTTTAAAGTAGCAAAAGTTTCACCAATGCTAAAAAAGGGTTCTTCTGAAAAAGTATCAAACTACCGACCCGTGTCACAGTTAATTTCCTTCTAAAAAATTCTAAAAAAACTCTTCTATGACAGGCTTTAAGTTTCATAAATAAATATGCACCTCTTACAGTACAGCAACATGGTTTTAGAAAGTCTAGATCTACACAGACAGCAATTTCCAATTCTTAGACTGCATTTTAAAATCCCTTGATCAATATAAATTAGCTGCAGGTATAATTCTAGATCTATCAAAAGCCTTTGACGTCCTGGACCATAACATTCTGCTCGAACAATTAGAAAGATGAGGAGTAATAGGTGCAGCACATAGCTGGTTATGTTCATACCTTAGAAACCGCAGGCAAAAAGTATCAATTCAGTATGAATTCAACAAAATGAATAAAACAAGAAACAACTCCTTTCTTTCTAGCAAATTACCAATAAATATGGTGTACCACAGGGCTCAGTCTTAGGTCCACTACTTTTCTTGATTTATGTGGACGACTTAGTTGAATATACGAGTCCCACAAAAACTATCCTGTTTGCCTATGACACCAGCATATTGCTCACTGGATCCAGTCCAGGAACTTTGCAGTCCACAGCAGAAAGTTCTATGAAAAGACTTTGAGTGGTTCACAAAAAACAAACTCATTATAAATACTGAAAAAGCTGTGTGTGTCGATTTGCGTTTAATTCCTCCAACTAATCATATGTCTATTCAAGCACAATTAAAAAACGATCCCCTAGAAAATGTAAATGTCACAAAATTTTTGGGTCTATAGGTTCAGCAAGACTTAAAGTGGGACACACATAAATAACTTGTCTAGAAAACTATCATCTGTGTGCAATGGGCTAAGAATTTTAAAGGCTACAAGAAGCAAAACAACAGTACTGCAAGCATACTATGCACAATTCCACTCACTAGTCTGATATGGGATCGTTTTCTGGGGATACTCAATTCACAGTGTAAAGTTTTTTAGAATGCAAAAAAGAGCTCTAAGAATAATTTTTGGCCTTAAAAAGATGGAGTCCTGTAAATCCAGTTTTACTGAGCTTGGTGCTCTAAATGTTCCAAGTTTATTCATTTATGAAACTATCTTGTTCACTACCTCCTGAAAACAAGCAAACTGCTACAGAACAAAAATGTACATAACTATAGTACTAGAGGGAAATACAATATACATCAAAAATACCACAGAACAACCACCTGTCAGAGGAGCATAATTAACTTTGGTGTAATACTACACAATATGATACCAGAGGAAATAAAAAATGCTACTCATCCAATATTTAAATCTAAACTAAAGGCATTTCTAATAAAGCACTGTTACTGTTCTGTCAGAGAATTCTGAATATGTAACAAAATTAATTGTAATAGGTACCTATTTTTCATTTGCCTACTATTTTGCTAATACTATGTATTATTGTAACTTATCTTTGACCTGTCCAATATCAATTGTAAAATTTGCTCTGTATGGGGGAGGGGGGGGGGGGGCCATGTTATTCTCAGTGAACTAAGAACACTCCTCTTGCCTGATGGACACTAGTTAAGAGCTAAGGATGTGAATGAAATTTATTCAACAAGTAGACAAATGTATATTACTACATTCACATGTGGGTTAAAGGTCTTTTCCGTGACATTGGCTTGTTTGATTTATACCGGAATAACAGTTCCTTTCACTTGTGTTTGATTTAGTTCAGCTTTATACAATTTCAGATAAAACTATATAAATGACTCTTCCCTATTCAAGAGAAACCTACATAATTTGTCATCAAATGTGGAGTTAATGATAGATATTTATAGAAAAAACCTCCACATGCTATCTGATTTGTTGGATGAAATATGTTCAGGAAGCAAGTAAATATTTCCATTGCAATAGTAAATTAAAAAAAAAAAAATCATTTTTTGTTGCACTGTCAATTGATGGTTATTCTTGCAAGAATTTTGAATTTTTGAAATGTATTCCAGCACTTAAGCAGAAAGCATTTGCAATACAGTCTGAAATACAGGAAGCTGAAACATCTCCTCCAGTCCGACCTGTTGTTGGAAGTGCTGGATCTCCAAGCAACATGCCCCAAGGACAAGTCAATTTTCCACGGACAGGAAGAGCACTAATTAATCCATTTGATCCTTCTCATGTAACAATAAAGTTGACATCAAACAGGAGACGCTGGACTCATATTTTCCCTAAAGGTTTGTATTCATAGTAACAGCTTTTTGTATTATACACCTATTGAACATGAAAATTTCTTATGGAGAACTCTTAGTACTTTTTTATTGTATTGGTACCTATGCATTATTGAGTAGTAGTCTGGGCATGACCATTTTGAGGCAATTTTTCAGACCTCCAGCTGTCCATTCAAGAGATTTGAACTCCAGTCACCCTTAATTATTTTCAGATGTGTTTTCTTTCATGTGACAATTGAATCACATTAACTACGTGATTCTTTGCAGCCAGTCTGAGATACATCTCTCTTAACAATAATGTAATCTTCAATTTATAGTTTGTATTGCAGGATACTTTGTTAGCTGCACTCCCATCCACTCAATCATTTTCCAAAATTTCATTGCCAGTATCTCTCTTAAAAACATAAAAAATGTTTATTACGACCCAGTGATAGACAAAATATGTAAATTTTGGTTACTATATAGATCCTTCTAACATCTCTCCAACTTGTTCCATGAAACATGTATCTGACATGGATTCATGACAGGCCTGCCTGTTATTATGTAAGATTTAAATAAATATGAACTAAGCTCAGGTTTTTGGTTCTGGATTAACGTAACTGGTAAAATCTATATCCATTTTTATAGGACCTACTGGAGTGCTAATTCAGCAGCATCATTATCAGGCTGTACCTACAATACCTGCAAGTGATCAACCTATATTTGATGGGACAGCTACTTTAAGCTCATCTCCCCAAAATGAGAACTCATCTTCATCAAGTGTTTCGAGACCACTACAAAGATCGTCATCACAAGTAGCATTTCAGGACAGTGAGTAACAAGATTCTCAGTATAAGCCTTTCAAAACATACAAAATTGCATTTGATAATATTAAGAAATTTATACTACCTGCAACAAATTGGTGTCCATATTAAATTTATAGGTGGTAATGTGTTCAACAGCTGCCCATGTTGTCCATTTACCTTTACAGATTTAAATCTTTTTTGTACTTATATTGGAAGGTTTTTTTTTGGTTGAAGTGCAGTGGAGACATGATATTGTCTTCCTTCTGCTATCAAAAGTATTTATATAAGGATATTCATAGCCTTATTATGTATCATGTGTTATCTGTACCACTTAATATTTATATTAGCAAACCAAATAATGCTTTGCAATTGCTAAATATGTATGGGAAATTAGGATTTAAGTCGTGATGTCATACTCTCTCCTTTCTCTGTCCATCTCCCCCATCTCTCTGTCCATTTCCTGCCTTCCCCCCCCCCCTCCCCCCCCCTGCTCCCCGGCCATTTTATCACCCCCCTCCCCCCCCCCCCCCCCTTTCCTTAAGATTTGTTTATTGATATTGCAAACAAAACCGTGATTTGGAATTTAAGTTGCTTAAATAAATGAGTAAATGGTTTGGTTCAGGATCATTTGTAGATGGGTTATGAGAGATACCTCTGTTGCAGAAACAACAAAACAAACATGCCAAATTCAAACAGATGCAAAATCCCCAAGATTGGCAATCTTTTACAGAAGCTCAAAATTTAGCACGGACTTCAGTGCCTCAAAACTTGGCAGAAAATCCAAAGAGATTCTGGTTGTATGTGAAGTATGTTAGCGGCAAGAAACAATCAATGCCTTCTCTGCGCAATAGCAGTGGAGATACTATTGAAGACAGTGCTGCCAAAGCAGAGTTACTAAACACAGCCTTCCGAAATGCCTTCACAAAAGAAGACGAAGTAAATATTCTAGAATTCGAATTGAGAACAGCTGCCAACATGAGTAATGTAGAAGTAAATACACTCAGAGCAGTGAAGAAACTTAAATCACTTAGTAAAAGCAAGTCTTCTGGTCCTGACTGTATACCAGTTAGGTTCCTTTCGGAGAACGCTGATGCATTAGCTCCATACTTATCATATACAACCATTCGCTCGACAAAAGAACCATACCCAAAGACTGAAAAGTTGCACAGGTCACACCAATATTGAAGAAAAGTAGTAGGAGTAACCCACTAAATTACAGGCCCATATTGTTAACGTTAATATGCAGCAGGATTCTGGAATATATATTGTGTTCAAACATTATGAATTACCTTAAAGAAAACTGTCTATTGAAACACAGTCGACATGGTTTTAGAAAACTCGCTCTTGTGAAACACAACTAGCTCTTTATTCACATGAAGTGTTGAATGCTATTGACGAGGGATTTCAGATCGATTCCATATTTCTGGATTTCTGGAAGGCTTGTGATACTGTACCACACAAGCAGCTTGTAGTGAAATTGCGTGATTATGGAATATCGTCTCAGTTATGTGACTGGATTTGTGATTTCCTGTCAGAGAGGTCACAGTTCATAGCAATTGATGGAAAGTCATTGAGTAAAACAGAAGTGATTTCTGGCATTCCCAAAGGTAGTGTTATTGGCCCGTTGCTGTTCCTTATCTATATAAATGATTTGGGAGACAATCTGAGAAGCCGTCTTAGGTTGTTTGCAGATGACACTGTCATTTATTGACTAATAAAGTCACCAGAAGATCAAAACAAATTGCAAAATGATTTAGAAAAGATATCTGAATGGTGTGAAAATTGGCAGTTGACCCTAAATGACGAAAAGTGTGAGGTCATCCACATGAGTGTTAAAAGGAATTCATTAAACTTTGGTTACACGATAAACCAGTCTAATCTAAAAGCTGTAAATTCTGCTAAATACCTAGGTATTACAATTATGAACAACTTAAATTGGAAGGAACACACAGAAAATGTTGTGGGGAAGACTAACCAAAGACTGCGTTTTATTGGCAGGATACTTAGAAAATGTAACAGATCTACTAAGGAGACTGTCTACACTATGCTTGTCCATCCCCTTGTAGAATACTGCTGTGCGGTGTGGGATCCTTACCAGATAAGACTGATGGAGTACATTGAAAGGTTCAAAGAATGGCAGCATGTTTTATATTATCGCAAAATATGAAGAGAGTGTCACTGATATGATACAGGATTTGGGCTGGACATCATTAAAAGAAAGGCGTTTTTTGTTGCAATGGAATCTTCTCATGAAATTCCTATCACCAACTTTCTCCTCTGGACGCGAAACTATTTTGTTGACACCAACCTATATAGGGAGGAACGATCACCACGATAAAATAAGGGAAATTAGAGCTCATATGGAAAGATACAAGTGTTTGTTTTTTCCGCACGTTATACGAGATTGGAATAATAGAGAATTGTGAAGGTGGTTCAATGAACCCTCTGCCAGGCACTTAAATGTGATTTGCAGGGAAGCCACGTAGATGTAGATAGATGTAGATCTGCTGGATTTGTGAGGATAGTAGCTGGATCTATGGGTACAGTAGCTTCAGAGACAGTACATCACATAGTTTTAAGCTGAAAATGGGTTGTATTACAAAGTTTCAGATGATTCTGATTCTGTAGTAGTATTCTGATCATAAGCTGATAAGCCATAAATACAACTTACCTGTTTTCTGTTAAAATTGACTGCGAGGAACAAACCAAAACAGCCAACTGTTGTGTCTACACAACAGATTGCTGGTTTGGTTTATTCCTTGCAGTCAATTTTGTATATAAAAGAGTAAAGAATATATATAGGAGGACCAATTTGTGTAATGGTTTGATTGCAAGAATGACAACACAATCGCACATTTTCACAGCATGGCATTCTTTCTTGCAGTCAGTTTTAAGAGACAACCTATATATATTCTTGTTCAAAAAAAATTGTAGCCTATGTCTGTCTGAATGTTTATTAGTGTATTGCGTAAAAATAATTTGAGGTAAACCACTAGAGAACATTTTGAGATGTTTGCTAACAGTGTATCCACAATCTGAGTAAAATCTGGAAACAAGACACACACACACACACACACACACACACACACACTGGTAAATGCACATGCTCCAATGAATGATTACAGGAGAAGAGATCCGCAGGTAATAGATGACTTCTGTGAACTACTGGGGGAAACCTCAGGTAAAATCCCTACACATCATGTGAAAATTCCTTTATGAGATTTCAGTGGACAACTCGCCAAACAGAAAAAAATCAGGAAAATGCAGGAACTCACATGGCACACAAGAAATCAAATAAAAGTGGTGAGATATTAATCAGCTTCTGCGAAAATTTTTATCTTAAAAAATCATGTTCACACAATTCCTTAAACCTGCAAACAAACTTATGACATGGAGATCACCAAACTCGACTTTGGGTGAGTTTCTGATAGGCCACGTTGCTATATCCCATAAGAATACGAAGTAAATACTCAATGCATAAACAAGAAAGGCTTTTTTTGAGTCAGACCACCATTTTCTGCAAATTTCAACCTAACAGAAAAAAACCACAAATGACTAAAACGTTCAGAATTCATCCAGAACACCAGAAACTCAGCAAGAGAGAAGTTCTTCAGTAAATTAGGCAATCAAATCCAACACATTGGAAGGAACTTGCAGAAGTTCAGAAAAGGCACTATGAGAATAGGGAGACCCCAAGAAGGAGAAAGCACAGGTGGTGGAACAGTGCATATGATCAAGCAATAGAAGAGCGATTACAAGAATGGAAAACTTTCAGTAGCAACAATGGCAGGAATTTTTGACAACACATAAAAGTTGATCTAAGGCAATACGAAGCAAAAAGTGTAAATATGGTATAAACAAGCTTAAAAACATTGAACAAGAGTTTATCAAGAACAACACCAAAAATTTTTACAAAATTTTCAAGAAAAACCTGACAGGATATCAACCATATCAACCACTTAATCTGTGCTTTTGTCAGCCTGATGGATCACTGGAAACCACCACAAGAAATAGCTGTCAAATTTTAGCTAATTATTTTCACTCACTTTTCAACTGCGAGTCTCCGATAGAACAACTAGATTTTGAAAAACCCCCATACAATCCTGATTCAGAGCCACAATCTCTTAAAGAAGTAAAGGAAATAACCAACTATTTGCAGAGCAAGAAGTCTCCTGGGGAAGATGGAATAATAGCAGAAGTAGGGAATTAAATGACAATAACCTCACTCTAGTAACTCACAGAACTACATCAAACATTTTTGAAACTGAACAAATACTTGCAGAGTGCATATGTGCATTAATTCATTCTCTCCATAAAAAAAAGGAATGAAAACCAATCCAAATAACTACAGGGAAATTTCTTTGGTCCCTGTGGTATAAAAAATACTCTTCAAAAGTCGTGTTAAGTTGACTAAAAGAACAGGTGGACCAGTTTACAGGAGAGTATCAGGCAGGCTTGCATAACAGATATGGAACTTAAAGACAATCTTGCAAATGAGACAGTGTAGCAATACTGTGGTAACTTTTGTCGACTTTAAAAAGGCTTATGATCCAACAGGTAGGCAAACATTATTTCACACTTTAGAGGAATTAAATATTGACAGGAAAACAAGATCAGTTAGCCAACAGACATTAATAGGTACATACTCCAAAGTTAAATTCATGGGACGAACATCATTTCATATTCATACTAGTGTTTGCCAGGGAGATGGTCTCCCCCCCCCCCCCCCTGCCCCCGCCCTCGCCCCCACCCCCGCCCCCCTTCTATGTCACATGATTCTGGAAAAAATTGTGAGGACATGGGAAAAGGAAATAAAGGTAATTCAACTCAGGGTAAAACAGAGCAGAGAATCTGTGTGAAATGTCTGACTTGCGTGGACGATCTTGCTATTCTAACCAACAACAGAGAAGAAGCCAGACTTGCTCTGGAGAAGCTTCATGGAATCTCACAGAAAACTGGCCTACAAATCTCCTATGGTAAGACTCAGTACATGGAAAGCAAGCCTGCAGGCAATCTCCCCATTACAACTCAGTATGGGAGAGAGGCAAAAGTAACGTACTTTAGTATCTAGGGGAGAGAATCCAGTCATCAGGACTGAACTTCATCGCCAATCAAGAATGAATCTCCAAATTACAAGAAGCATATAAGCTCACTTGGAATCACTACAATAAAAATCTATTTCCGTCAGTGCAAAACTAAGGCATTACAACGGAGGTGCTCTACCAGAACCACTGTATGCTGCAGAAACTGCAGTGATTCATGGTCATACCAAAATCAGAGAGATTGAAAAGCAAGAAAGAAAAATTCTGAGGAAAATTATGGACCAATGTCTCATGAAGGAATCTGGATAAAGAGGCCAACAAGAGAGATCTACAAAGAGGTAGAGACAATAAAGGAGACCTTTAGAAAGAGAAGGATGAAATTTTTAGGACATATCAGCAGGAGGAACAAGAACAAGCTCACAAGGCAAATATTCGATGTAGCAATTACTAGCATAAACAAGACAAAGTGGATCACTGAAACGGAGGAAGACATTAAGAAACTGAGAATCACTCAAGACATCATAAACAATCGAGAACACTTCAGGAACATGATACAGAAACATACACGTAAACAAAATGCACCGAGAAAAGAACAGGAAATAAGTGGTTGGAAGAATGCACGAGGGAGCACAGCAGGCATGTGAAGAGAATTTGGGAAGAATGAAGGAAGGAATAGAAATCACGATTACTCAATTTAAATTGATCTCTCAAAAGTGAGCAATCCAAAATAAACCATAGTAATAATAATAATAATAATAACAATATTTCCTAAGTCCATATGAATGTTTATTAGGCCATCACGTAAAAAAAAAAAAAAAAAAAAAAACACTTTTGGATTGAAGAAGACCACTCACCAAAAGCCAGCAGCATTGAGCTGTCGATAGGTGCACACTAAAGAAAGGAAACTTTCTAGCTTTTCAGAGTTATCCTTTGATGAGCAAGAGTAAAACAAACACAAACACACACACACACACACACACACACACACACACACACACACGACTATACCCCTACATGGTGCTGGCTAGATGAACATTATTTTTCAGCATGTGCAGTGGTTGTTATGGGGGAAGTGTCAGTTAGGGTGGGTAGAGGGACAGTGAGGCTAGTGGCAGGGAGACGGACTGGGGTTGGATGATTGGTGGCTAGGAGGGAGATGGCCGGTTTGCCGGCTTGGAATGTGGAATGGAGGGTATATGGGCAGGTATATGGGCTGACCCAACTGCAGTGGCCTGTGGGTAGTGACACATACTTGAAGGCAATGTGAGACATGAAATGGGTGACAGATGGAGGAAAGGAAAATGATAGTGTGGAAGGTGCAAGGGCAGTGGTTTACCTGAGATTGAGGCCAGGACGATTACTGGAGGAGATGATGTGCTATAAGGGTAACTTCCATCTGTGTAGTTCAGAGAAGCTGGTGGTGGAGGGAAGGATCCAGGTGGCTCAAATTATGAAGCAGTCAATGAAACTGAGCATGTTGTGCTCAGCTGCATGTTGTGCTATCTGGTGGCTGCAGTTTTAGTAGTGACCGTTCTGGTAGTATGAAATAGGTGTAGCTATGTAAGTTGATTGAGCAGGTCATGGTGCTTCGTCTGCCATAAGGATATGATCCCTGTGGCAAAGGGTTGGGAAGCATAAGGATGGAATAGACTGTTGTGTAGGTTGGGTGGATGATGGGACACTGCTTTAGGAGGTGTGGGAAGGATCTTGGATAGTATGACTCTCATTTCTAGGTAGGATGGTAGATAGTCAAAGACCCAGCAAAGGTTATGGTTCAGTTACCCCAGTCCGTGGTGATATTGGGTGATGAGGGCGGTGCTCCTTTGGAGCTGATTCTTGGGGGTGATGGTAGGAATTGGTGTTTGTGTGAGGATATGGCATGTGAAATCTGTTTGTGGACTAGGTATGGGGATATTGCCTGTCTGTGAAGGCAATTGTGAGGCCTTCAGAATACTGGGAAAGGGAATTTTGTCACTGCAGATATGTTTTCCACAGGTGACTAGACTGTATGGAAAGGATATTTTGCTGTGGGACTGATGGCTGCTGCCAAAATGTATGTACCAACAGTACCTGTATTTCTACAGCTGCCATCCCTTCTACAGCAAAAAATCCTCCCGTACAGCCTAGCCATCTGTGGGCAATATTTCTGCAGTTCTGAGAAATTCTTTGCCAGTATGATGAAAGCCTCACAAAGACATTCACAGGCAGGCAGTACCCCCCCCCCCCCCCCTTCCCAATACCTTTATATCTTCACATGTCCCCAGTCCTCCTCCTACCACAAGAACCAGCTACAGAGGAGTACCCTCCTCGTTACTCAATATCACCCTCGGTTGGGACAGTTGTACCATATCCTTCACCAGGGCTTTGATTATCTCTCATCTTGGCCTGATATGATAGGGTGTATACGTTCTGGGAGAACCAGGAAATCTGGGAAAAACCTGGAAATTTTTTTATCCAGGAGAAAACTGGCAAAAGCCCGGGAATTTTTAAGAATTCCGGGACTTTTTCATTGTTTTAGTTTTCAGTTAAATTTTTGTAGTTTTTACTGGTAAGAACTGATACTCTAACAAAGAATTTTACTTTAGCCCATTACTGCAATACAGTACTGCAGCAATAAAGCACAAACAAGGAAAAAAATAAAACAATAAAACTTAAGTTGCAAAGGAAATGCGCCATTT
Source organism: Schistocerca americana (assembly GCF_021461395.2). NCBI lineage: Eukaryota > Metazoa > Arthropoda > Insecta > Orthoptera > Acrididae > Schistocerca > Schistocerca americana. Next base: position 947,164,584 of record NC_060119.1, read on the forward strand.
ACAGCAACAAAACAGAGTGCACACACAAGCGTCTGCCAACAGCAAAATGTGTCAAAGGCTTTAGGATGAAGACTATGCAACTTGCAATACTTCATAACCATGAACTGCTTCCGATGGACGTGGTGTCACAACAGTTAGTGTTAAGTTAATTTGAGCAGTCAGTGAGCTTCTGCGCATGCACAGTTGAGTCACATGTGAGCAGTATGTTCTCCCACTTCTGGTTACTTGAAGTGCAGCTGTTAGCTGTATCCAAGGTAACTTTATAGACACGAGCTGTATCAGCAGTAGCAACAAGAAGCCAGATGCTATCCGGAAACATTTTTCTGGCGCACCTAAGCTGCCAGATTCGCGCATGCACAGAGCAGTCTGAGTTGTAGCGGGATGAGGGGTAGTCTCCATGTGAACCATTTTTACGTTTCGTGATCTTGCTGTTTCCTCTTGGTGCACAGCTCTCAAGAACAAAACGGATTTCTGTGGCCGGGAGGTCTAAAGTGAATTAAAATATTCACATAATTATTGACGGCTACAATATGTTATTAGTTTGTTTCTAATTTTGTTGTATTTCCAGGTTTTTGGCAGTTGAGTATTAATTGCCTTGCAGAACAATGAAGTTATTTTTGTCAATTTGCTTTAAAAAAAAATTGGCTTAGTTAATGGTTCCTGCAGAGGCAGTCAATTTATTTGAAACACTATTGGCTAGTGTCAACTGTTTGCAGAATTTCAAGTGCACATTGTTATCTTTTGGAATGTATGGCATTATGTCATAATAAAGAACTAAAAATTAGATAATACAGTACTGGTACTCCAAGGAAAACCTCACTGAAAAGTTTAATGTCAACTTGGGGCCTACTTCCTTGTGAATCTGGACATATGAATGTGCTCTTTAAATGGAATTGTGCATTTTAGTATGGTTTACGAAATTCCGATGCTCTTGGAGTATCCTCTGTTGTCCTGTTTCATTTATGACGTAATGTAAGATCTCTTAATGCCATACACATATGAACATATGGGCTATCTATGTCATTGTAACTTCGCAGGCACAGTAGCGCCGTTTCCTGGCACTCTTGGCAACTGCTGAAATGAATTCTAACAGGTCGCGGGAATATATTGCAATTGGTCATTTCAAATGCGTTACTTTCAAAGTGCATTTTATTATATGCAATAAGAGTTATGTTATGTGTGGGAATATGCTTTGATTTCCTTAGCTCACAGAGCATTTGATTTTCATTTATTAAAGTTTAACACTTTGAGGGCCAGTCGCTTGGAAAAATTTCGAACCTAGAAGACCAGACATTTACGTCATTACTTTAAATTTTACTGGCACATTAGTTCGATGTATTGAAGTGGAACACACACAAAAATGACAAATGTTATATGTGAAAGCTTAGCTTTTCCTGTAGCTACACTATGTACATTAATTTAAACCATTAACTTTTCGTGTTTGTGTGTTCGTGCTACTCGACAGTGATGTTACTGTAGGCTGGCTGACTACATCAGGTGTCCGATGCTCTGAATCACTACCTTTACATGCAAAACATCATCTGAAAGACGAAAACCAAATTTTGGAAACAATTTTTCGCTGTTGTGTTTACGCGTTAAGGTCTGAAGTGGATTTGCTAGCCCAGCTAACTATGGCCTAGTCGGCACGATTGCTATTTCTCTTCAATTAGACGAGTTGTAAATAGTTAGTCTAACATTTGTACTTATCGTTCACTGTACAAAAAGCCACTCCGTCCATATTACCCCAAAAATCTTTTAAAATAAGACGAAACCTGACAGCCTAAGCACATGTCAAAACTGGTTGTGGTTATATGGGAGTGAAAATCTATTGTGGAATTGGAAAACTGGCAACCAGAAGTGGATTTCCAGAATCGATTTTGAAATATTTACATGACCACCCAGGATCGGTACTAGGAAATACATTTTTGGGAGCCCAATAAAAACGTGATGAATATCTGGTATCATCAGCTGGTGAGATCACATGAGATGAGCTATGATTGGCTTACAAAAGCACATCACAATCTCAATTTCAATGCTTTGTAAACTAACATTCTGTGTTTGGTGGAATTTGACTATATACTTTTGTAATACAAAAATATGCAGCATACATGTTGTTGCGCATCAAAGATCTTTCCGAAACGCATTTTTTTCCTGTGCTTCATTTCCTAGAGTGGAGGCAGGTTCTGTGACATTGTATAAAACCTTCACCATTCAAAGGATTGATAAGTTTTATGATCCCAAGGGAAAGTATACTGTCACTTAACACAGAGAAAGTGTATTTTCACTAGGGAAAAAGTTTATTTTTTACAGGAAAATCTGGTAAACAACGGGAATTTTTTTTCCTTGTCCTTGTATACACCCTGAATGAGGGACATCTTACCAAAGATCCTTCCCACACCTGCTAAAGTGGCATTATGTTGTGCACCCAACCTACATAAAATCCTAGTCCATCCTCATGCCACTCCTGTTCCCAACCCCTTGCCACAGGGATGGTATCCCAGAGCAGACTAAGGTGCAAGACCTGCTCAATCTGCTCTTCTAGCACCACCTATTTCAGTCTTGTCACAGGCTTATTCCATGCCATCAGAGGCTGGGCCAACTGCGAAAGCAGCCATGTCTTATACCAACTCTGCTTCAAACACTGTACAGCTTTTTATTTTGGTAAGAAATCTTATCAGGATGAATGGCCACCACCAAATTGTTGGCAAGAACAAAGTTGACCACCTAATGGCACAACTTGTGACTGAGTACAACATACTCAGTTTCAGTGGCTGCTTCACAACCAGAGCCAACTGGATCCTTCCCTACACCACCAGTTTTTCTGAGCTACGCTGATGGGAGTTATCTTTACAACACATACTGTGCTCCTGTAATTGTCCTGGCCTCAACCTGTAATAACTGTTCCTATACTTGCCATTCAACAGTCTCCCCTTACTCTGTCCTGTCACACCCTGCCATTTTACAGCCCTACCTTGCCATCAGCATGTGCGCTTCCCTCAGGCCACCACAGTTGTGCCAGCCCATATAGCTGTTACCCATCCCTCCCGCATTCCTAGCTGACAAACTAGCCATCCCCTACCTAGCCGCCCGCTATCCACCCCCAGTCCATCACTTTGCCTCTCGCCTTCCTCTCCTTGTACCCACCCCACCCGACTTCCCTACCACAACCAGTCCACCTGCTGAAAACAGAATTAGTCTAGCCAGCACCATGTAGGGGCATAGGATTGTGTGGGCACACCTGTGCATTTCTCTGTGTGTGTGCATGTGTGTGTGTGTGTGTGTGTGTGTGTGGTTTTTGTTTGTTTGTTTCTACCCTAGCTCATCAAAGAATAACTCCAAAAAGCGAGCGAGTTTTCTTTCTCTTGTGTGTGCCTATCATTAACTCAATGCTTGTCTTTTTGGTGACTGGTCCCCTTTAATCCAAAAGTATTTACATTCTACAAGATCTTCCCTACCACATAAATTGTTCAGGTATTAGTATATCAACATAGTTTAAAAAATATTCAGCCCATGTCCATCCAAATGTTTGATAATGCATTGTGGAGCTAGAGAATGGATTAGATGACTACAAGACGTTCAGTTCAGTTGGTAATAGGAGACTTCAGTGCCCAAGTGGGAAGAAAGGATGAATATCTTCCAACAATTGGTCCTGGTAGTAGCCATGAAACAAGCATGACATCAGTATTAGGTTGATTGACTTTGCCGACACAAGGAAAATGACCGTTGGAACTCCCTGCCCCCCACCACCCTGCCCTCCCTGCTAGAGTGGTATGTAAGTTTACCTGGATATCGCCAGATGAAAGAACGATGAACAATATTGACCATGTTCTTGTTGACCAAGGACATCATTGAAGTTCAAATATGTACGAACCTTCCATGGTGCAGATATGAAGTCCAATCATTTTTTGGTTGTAGTCAAACTACGTCTAAAACTGTTTACCAAGTAGTAAAGTAATGCTGAAAGTATAGTATGCTTTGACATGGATAAATAAGACGATGTAGAAGTGAGACATGGGTATTGAGATGACATTGTGGAACAACTCCCAATGTCGGAGGACACTAACAATGTGGAAGGTGCATGGTTGATGTTACAGAATGCAGTGTTAGTGAGTGAAGTGCTTGTTGGCCATCCAAACACAGAAGTAAACTTTAGATCAGTGAAGAATGTCAGGAATCTGTAGAGACCAAATCAGTGAAGAGGCTAAAATACCAGAATTTAATAAGAATTTGCAAAACGACCTGCAGAGAATTGTTGAATGGTGCAGGCTCTGGCAGTTGACCATGAATGTAAATAAATGTAACATATTGTGCATACATAGGAAAAGAGATCCACTACTGTACAGCTACACTATTGATGACAAACAACTGGAGACACTGTATGCTGTAAAATATCTAGGCATAACTATCCAGAGCGACCTTAAGTGGAATGACCACATAAAACAGATAGTGGGAAAAGCAGACACTAGACTCAGATTCGTTGGAAGAATCTTAAGGAAATGCAACTCATTCGTGAAAGAGGTGGCTTATAGGGTGCTTATTTGCCCATTTCTTGAATACTGTTCATCTATCCGTGATCCGTGTCAGGTAGGAGTGATAGAGAAGATCCAACAATGAACAGCTTGTTTTGTCGTGGGATCGTTTAGCTGGCGAGAAAGCATTACGTATATGCTAAACAAACTCCTCTGGGAGATGTTACAAGAGAGGTGTTGTGCATGATGGAGAGATTTACTATTGAAATTTTGGGGTAGCACTTTTCAGGAGGAGTCAGACAACATATTACTTCCTCCCACATACATCTCACGTATTGACCATGAGGAGAAAATTCGAGAAATTAGAGCCAGTACAGAGGCTTACCAACAGTTATTCTTCCCACGCACTATTCGTGGCACACACCATTAGATGGCTTGTGGAGTATGATGTTGATGTAGATTTTTGACGAGTTTATGACAGCACTGATCACATTATGCTACGGAAAATGTTAGAGGTAATTCACATCCCATCGAAATGCATCTGACTAATTACAGCTTGCTACTCTCAATCAACTGGTCAAGAATGGTTGGCAACCAGCTATCGCCACTGTACAACTTGGCCTTGGAAAAAGTAATCTGTGACACTGATCAAAACAGAGAAATGGAGGTGGTGAGAACAGGTGCAATCCTGGCATTTGCTTACAATGTTGTGATCCTTGGAGACATACTGGAGCAATTGTGCCCTGATACTTCCTGGTTTCTGCACAATATGAAGAAAATTGGGCTGGTGGGGATTGATGATAAAATCAAATATCTTGTTGTATCATACAATCAAGCTCTCCTTCCTTCCATTGTTGTTGACAAGCATACCCTTGGACGAGTTCAAGAAATCAGTTACCTGGGTTCCATACTTACAAATAAAGGTGAAGTTAACAGAGTCTTCCATTGATTCTTAGTAGAACAACATTATAATAAATGAAAAGCACAAGTTTGCTTTTGTTCTACAATATTACTTTTATTGTGTTAACCGATTTTCAGCTTACAAGGCCATCTTCAGACATTTAATGAGTATTGTTGCCAAAGAAGTTACAATGCTTGCAAACAACATTGGAAGAGAAGTGATACATCTAGTCTGAAGCATAAACATACAGTAACATCTTTCACAGTGTGATGCTAATGCAATGAAGAAGTAAAAAATTGAACAATAAATAAATAAAAATGGAGTAGACAGGAAAAACTTTAACACAAAATAGGAACAGCATGTCTACATAACAGTTACTTCTTCTTCTTCTTCTTCTTTCGATTTCGGCCATCTTTGGACCACGTTCAACAATTCACTTGCCCGGCTTTTTGATCTTTTTTTCTCTCTTCCCAATATTTCCTCATCATTTTCGAGTGGTTCCTCCTCCGCTCTTCCGACCATTTCCTGTTATTATTCTTTAGTTTCGTTTCTTCTGGAAAACACTTAATTTCGTTCACTATTTGTCTAAACTTTTCCCTGTCCCTGATTGACTCACGGGTGACATTAAAATAGGCCAAATCCTTTTTCACCATCTGTATCCATTTATTGTTGGTTTTTTCGTTCCTGTTACTATGTTCAAACACTTTTCTTGTTAGTCTGTTTCCATCCATCCTCGACAGGTGACCATAAAACGTTAGTCTGCGTTTACGCATTGCCTCACTCACTTTCTCAATAGTTTTGTATATTTCCTTATTACTCTTTAGCTTGTACTCTTCTCCAATCTTTCTCGGTCCTAATATTTTTCTCAAAATTTTCCTTTCTTTCTTTTCCATGTTTTCTATTTCCCCCTTTTTGTTAAGAGTTAGGCACTCCGATGCATACAGGCATTCTGGTCTAATGACAGTTTTATAATGTCTTAATTTAGCTTGAATCGAAATGTTTTTTTTGTTATATATGTCTTTGGTTTTTTGAAAAGCAAATTCCATTTTCCTTGCTCTCGCCTGGTTTGCACTCTTGTCTAAACCATTCACTTGAATTATTTCACCTAAATACTTAAATTTTTCTACTCTCTTAATATTGCCGTATTTAGTAATAAGATTTTTCTTGTTATTTCTATGATTAGACATATACACGGTTTTTTCAAATAAAATCTGCAGTCCAGCTCTGGCCGAAACTTCTTGTAGTTTCTCCAGGTAGTTCTGAGCTATTTCTTCGTTTTCTGTAATTATTGCCAGATCGTCTGCAAAAGCTAAACAGTCCACTTCTATTTTTTCTTTTTTTGTTCCAATTCTGATGTCATTCTTGGTGCCTTTGAGTTCTTCTTTCCATATTCTCAATATCTTTTCCAGTACGCAGTTGAAGAGGATTGGGGATAAACCATCACCTTGTCTAACACCTGTTTTAATTTCGAACTTCCTTGAAATTTCACCCATAAATTTAACTTTGGCCTTACTGTTTGTTAGCGTCTGTTTGATAATTTGAATTGTTTTCGTATCGACCCCAAATTCTTCCAATACTTTCAGTAATGTTTCTCTATCTACCGAGTCGTATGCTTTTTTGAAATCTACAAATACTATTGCAAATCTCTGGCCTCTTGAGATTCTGTAACGAATTAGTGTTTTCAGGTTAAATATTTGTTCAACACAGGATCTACCTTGTCTAAAACCTGCTTGATATTCACCTATTTTTTTATCCAGAACTGGCTCCACGATTTGAAGTAATTTCCTTGACAAAATTTTGTATCCTACTGGTAGTAGCGAGATCCCTCTATAATTATTAACATTCATCTTATCCCCCTTTTTGTGTAGTGGGTGTATCAGGGCACACTGCCAGTCTTCAGGAATTCTTTCTTCGTCCCAGATCTTCTTAAACATATGTTCCAAAACTTGTGGGAGGTTGGTATCCATTATTTTTAGGATTTCTGGTACTATGGAGTCTTCACCTGGGGCTTTATTGTTTTTTAGACTGTGTATTATGTGTTTTATTTCTTCAGCGTCTGGAGGTTTTGACTCGGTATTAGTATTTCGGTGGTTTTCAAAACTCATTTTATCTTTGGGTGGTTCACAATTTAGTAGATTCTCGAAATATTTTGCTAATATTTCACAATTAGTCTTGTTTGTCAAACCTAGCTTGTTCTCTTCATCTTTAAAACATAAATTTGGGGATTGGTATTTGGTTAGCTGTTTTCTAAAAGTTTTGTAGAAATCTCTAGAATTATTTCTTTTAAAGTCTTCCTCAATCTGTTCTAGGTTATCCTGAAATTGTCTTCTTTTTTTATTACGGAAAAGCTTAGCTGTTTCTCTTCTCTGGATTTTAAAATTGTCAAGATCTTGAGGATCTTTTGTGGAGTTCCATTTCTGCCACAATTTCTGTCTCTTCTCCAGGTTCTCATCACATTCATTGTCCCACCATGGATGTCTTCTTACTCTTTTCACGAGACAATTTTCTTTTGCTATTTCAACTATTTCGTTTTTGATCTCCTCCCATCCCGCTTCCTTATTTATTGTGGATATGCCATCGCTATCTTTGTGCAATGCTCTTTGAAACCGTTGTTTAATTTCTTCATTTTTTAACGTTTCTGTGTTATATTTTGGAATTTTGTAAAAGGTTTTCTTCTCTTTTCGAAATGGGAGTGGTCTGAATTTAATCGTAGTCAAATAGTGGTCTGAATCAACATCAAGGCTTTTCAGCACTTTAGTGTTTTGAATTTCTTCTTGACAATGAAGTGAGACAGCCACATGGTCAATTTGGAATTCTCCGAGCAGTGGATTTGGTGATCTCCATGTTTTAGTTTTTCGGCTCAGCTTTTTGAAATGTGTTGTCATTATTTTCAAGTTGAAATGCCTACATACCTCTATAAGCCTTTCTCCATTTTTTGAAGTTCTTTTGTGACCTGGGAAGAGGCCTACTGTTCCATGGTATTTTTTCTCCCTTCCTATTTGTGCGTTAAAATCGCCTACTAACATTTTTATGTTCTTCTTTGAGCATCTATCCAGTTCCATTTCAAGTATCTCCCAAAATTCTTCAACTTTCTCCGGGTTATTTTTGTTGTCCTGGTTTATGGGTGCATGGCAGTTGATTATAGAGTATCCTTTGTTTTTACATTTAATCTCAAGAATGGATAGTCTCTCAGAACTCGAGTAGAAGTTAGTAACTGAATCTAAAATTGAGTGATGTACCAGAAATGCTGTTCCCAGGTATGGCATTTGTTTCATTAAGATTTTACCTGGTTTTCCTTTAAATAAACGATAGTTTTCAAAATCTAAAGCAGTTTCATCTAAAAACCTTGTTTCTTGTAATGCACATATTAAAATTTCTTTCTGGTTCAGCTTTTCAATCAATAATTTCAATTTTCCTACTTTAATTAGAGAGTTTACATTTAGGGTTGCAAACATAGTTGCTTTCTTAAATTTCAGTGTTGAGGGCTGCATACATGTTGGTTGGGGTCCTCCAAAATCCTTTGACCCCTTTGCATTGTTTCTACGAACAACGGAGGATTTGCCATTCGGTCTACCTCTTGGAGTAGTGTCTATCTTTGACGACGTTCCCATCATGCTTTGCAGTAATTGTTGGATAATAAATTGGGGGATCGGGTTGCCCCGAATCCGAAATTAAAACCAAGGTAGTAAGCCCTGGAGTTAGCTCTTCCGCTCTCTCTGCCGTTGGGAAATTGTTCCTCTTCCGCCATTGAGACCGTTGGCTGGGTTTCACCTAGTAACCCTAGGCAGGGGCCCTATGACAGGGTGCTACCATCTGGAGCCGGACGGACCCTGGTTTTTTTACGAGGTTGTTACTCCTCCCCCTCCACACTTCCCCATCCTCTTGTTTTTAGATGGGCCCGGGCTTGGGACCGGCTTGCGGCGGTGTTATAACAGTTACTATTAATAAACAGTTACTATTAATAAACAAAACTAATAAAATAAAATACAATTGTACTTGACAAGGCTACATCAGGAGGTATAAAACATGGAGAGTGATACACAAACCAATTAAAAGAAGAAACAATTATCAATGTAACAACAGAATACATAAAGAACTTAAGAAATATCAATAATATAAACATAAATAAATAAATGAAGGAAAATGGAGGTGTTTGAGGGAACATACAGTAAATGCAATCTTTGAGAGTGTGGTGGTACTGCACTTTAACATTAACATTATATCCAAAACTGTGGCTATGTAACAGTTTGCTTTAAATAAATGAACCAAGTCAAATATAAACAATATTTGAAGAGACAACTACAAGATGTGTTAAACACAAGTATCAGTTAAAAGAAAGTCTTAACAATTGAAACTACAGTCTATATGGAATACATAGACAACTTCAACAAAACAAAAGAACGTAATGAATACAGGAAAATGGGAATATGTAGGAACAAACAGTGTGGGAAGTAATGAACAACAGAGATGATTATATGAAGTTTAGGAGAGGGGAGGTGTTGAGCCGTGTCTAGTCATTTAGGATTAGATCTGGACTGTGAGCAAGATGTGATTTCCAGGGCTTCCAGCAGGTTGAGTTTATGGCCTTTGTTTGCTAAGTGAAATACGTAGGACACTGGCTGGCAGTTGTGAAGATGCAAAAAAAGTCCATCAACAAATAGTAAACAATAATCGCATGTTCCTTAGCCTGAACAATCTATTCACGTCACGGCTGATTTCACAGGAGAATAATATCCAGCTGTATATGATACTACTACGTCTGATACTTTGGTGCGGTTGTGAAACCTGGATGACATCAGGAAAAATTATGTAGCTGGAGTTTATCTGAATGTTTATTAGAGTATCTTGTAGAAATATGTAAACCAGTCACAAACTTGTGGAAATTTTTGGTAAAAACATTAAATATTATCTTGTCTTTATAGAGTAGTGTAGATTAGAGTGGTGTGTGTGTGTGTGTGTGTGTGTGTGTGTGTGTGTGTGTGTGTGTGTGTGAGTACATATGTAAAAAAATAAATAATCACTTCCTCAAACTGTGTGCCCTGGGACCTGAACACATTGGAATGAAAATTTGTTATAAATTAAAAGAAAACAAGTTAATGCAGATGAATTTAAGTCCACCTGAAAGAAAGCTATATGAGCCACCGACAGTGAAGTGTTATTACACAATGGATGAACTCGTGTAGGACAAACTGGAAATTTGAGCTGGATATAATGTGTTATATATTCCAAAAAATATAATTATAGAGTTGTTATTTGCTTTAGTGCTATTATTTATTAGTGTCAAAATCATTGTAACTGTATTATAAATTTTTGACATGTCGCCTATAAACAAACCAAATGGATTGCAAATGTATGTCATGAGATGAATGAACCACAATTCCACAACATGGTTCTAGGTGGCAGGCAAATTTGGTGAATTTTGTGATTTTGTAAGCAACTGATGCAGTTTTTATTCGCTTCTTATGTTGATTGAGAAACTAGGAAAATATGATTAAGAATGAACTTGAACCATTGAGAATTTAAGCAGCCTTGAATCATTATTAATTAAGCTAAGGGTTGGAATAGGTGTCTTCCATCTATATTTTAAAGGCCTCCAGCACATAGCAGGTCCTTCGAAGGTGACATAATTTTCAAAAAAGAGATATTGTTGGTAAAGACGGGCTAACGAAATCCACAGCGCAGAAGACAGCAGAAGTACCTGATAACTACTGAACTTCATCAAATGTGTTGTCTATTGCTGTGACTCTAGCACATTGATACTGCAGAATTAAAAAAAGAATGGGAAGGAGATGGTGAAGGTATTACTGATATATAACTCATAATGGAGGAGGACACTGAAATGTCTGATAAAATAGTTGTTTTGCATTAACATTTAATTCTTGAACTATATCTGGATAGGCAACAGCTGGTTTTGTTTGCCTAGCTTGAGACCTTATGCCACTGATTCTATGGGCTGCTTAAAGTGGGAAACAACCGTGGATATGAAGGATAGGCTACATATGGGCAATGTGGACGAGACACACATGATGCTTGTACTACATCAAGCAAGTGAATGAACTGTTCACATGATCACCCATTGGGAGATCAAAAATATAAGGCCTTCATTGAAGGTATGGAGGTTGAGGAGAGAGAGGCTATACTAGAGATACTGTATTCTGAAGCCAAGAACATTGATAAGACTCTGATATCAACTGTCTTTGCTACATCATTCCTTACTGTGCTGAAAACAGTATCTCTGAAGGAAGATTCCTCAAGGTGCAAGTTTCATGCAAATATGGATGTGAACATTTGAAATCTTTCAAAGCAACACCATCTATACAGCAAGGTGTAACAGCTCAGTTATGACATCATGCACTTGAAGTTATGCTGTTAGTAGTAGCTCAGTATCCAGCAAAGTCATTGCACAGACACTTCTTTGGTGAATAATAAACACCAGCTGCTGAATTATACAGAAATGATCATCTGCTATAAATGATGTTACTAAAAATTACATTTTTTACTGTTGAGACGATGTTCAAGCTCTTACTTTTTTCAAATATATTGTGTGAGACATAAAACAGTAAGCAATATTGTATCAAAGTTTTATTTGCACAGGTTTTATTTTATCAACATAACATTTTAAGTAACATTGTCAGAATAACCAAAATTACAGTACTTGCATCTTGTCATAATTATGAAAATTCAACTAAAAGTTTTGAACAAGTTCAAAATTGTGGCAAACAGAGATTTATGAAGCAATTCGGAAGTGCAGTACATGCTACTGTGAGATGAAATGAAACAAAATACCAGTAAATGGCAGCCATTAAAACTGTGAGAACAATCAAATGATCCACAACCACTTGTGAATTCCATGAACAGCTTTCCCATTATGAAGAAAAAGGTAAAGCACTCTTTGAGAATTATGCTTTTGGAAACAATAATGAGCAAACTGCACGAGGATTGTAAGGCCCCTATTGAAGCTCCTGTATTCTACTGAACAATTACACTTTTGTGAGACAGACTGCTGACAAGGTCTTAATATGTGACATATGGATAGAAAGAATAATTACCAGTATAGTTTCAAATTTACATCCTTACTTAGTTAGGTTTCTTACACAAAAAGCTCTTAAACATCGACAGTGAAATGTCATGAAAGCTAAAGGGCTAATCTTAATATACAACCAAAATGTGTTTTCCATTGTTAGAAATAACCTTTAACTGATGGCATATCTAATTAAATATCAAAGGGACAATGAAGAAAGAAAATTTGTCACATAAATATAAAATACAAAAGACTCCTAAACTGTGAAATGCTGAGAAAACTATGTTCAGGACAATTACATACGATCTTATCACCTGGCAAACAATTTGCTAATAATTCTCACCCAATGTTAAATAATGACAGAATAGAAAAGATTCAGATTTGAAGCCACATGAAAAAGATTTTGAATTAAATTTCTGCACCAGTTGCATCTTTTTTTTTTCCTTTGCAAAACTAGAACCAGTTTCAGCTCCCCGAGGCATTATCCAGCTGTACAAGTCAGGTGTCCTGGGAGAACACAGAATGATTCTATGTTCTCCCAGGATGCCTGACATATACCACTGGATAATACCATTCAATTTTAAAAGTGGAAAGAAAATTGCAACTGGTGATGACATTTTATTCAAAACCAATACTGCTGTTGAAAAACCTGTACCAAGGTGCTCCATATGCTGTACAAGAAGCATGAAAGAGATTTGTGCCACACTCAGCAACACTACTAACACTTGATGGTCACATCAAATATTGTATGTCTGTATGATATTATACAGTTCTTAAAAGGCAACTTGAGAATACACGGCAAACTGTCAAGGTTACACTAATAGCAGATAGTGCCAATATTAGAAACGATAAAGAAGTAATTGTTTTGAATTCTATGTGAATACGACATATAAATGGAATACCTACTTGCGTGTGCCCTGATATCAAGGGGAAAAGAGAGAAGTAGGAGTATAAATATCTCACCTCCAAAAGATAACAACAAAAACTACTGTGTGTACTTGCTGACAGCATACTACTGATGTAACAGCAGCAGTAAAACAAGATACACTACATCTTAAGAGAACAACACTTGAAGCAACTAATGAAGTGAGAATGTGAGGTTCTGTTATATCTTACACAACTGTAATAATACTGTTGTGACTTGGCAAGACAGCCAAGCCACTATGAGATAGCCGAAAGGCACGCGTTTAAGCTCACGCAGGCTGGCGTGAGGTCTGGAACAGTTAAAGGAGTTGAGTCTAGTAAAAAAAGTACGTAGCTTCTGGAATACTTAACTTTAATCCATAATTGGTAAACATCGGTCTGACGGTACATGCATCACAAGATAAATAGCAAATGATAATGGCGCCTTGCTAGGTCGTAGCAAATGACGTAGCTGAAGGCTATGCTAACTATCGTCTCGGCAAGTGAGAGCGTAATTTGTCAGTGAACCATCGCTAGCAAAGTCGGCTGTACAACTGGGGTGAGTGCTAGGACGTCTCTCTAGACCTGCCGTGTGGCGGCGCTCGGTCTGGAATCACTGATAGTGGCGACACGCGGGTCCGACATATACTACCGGACCACGGGCGATTTAAAGGCTACCACCTAGCAAGTGTGGTGTCTGGCGGTGACACCACAAATACAGTGATGATGATGATGATGATGATGATGATGACAACAATAACAATAGTAATTTTGAGTATTTCTTGGCTATTCAGCCAGGTGGAATCGTCCAAAAGGTGTGATATTTCAGCAAGCAATCTTCTACTGGGTGTAACAGAGCAGTGTTACTTTTACATTTATGTAGTGTTTTGCCAGCTTCTGATATGATTTATTAATGAGTATTTAAAAATGGACTTTGGGGAGAGAGATGTTATAAAGTGATGCTAAAAGTAATATGTGGTTAGTAATTAAATATTTTATTTAGTTGTCATATGTTTTAAGAATTAGAACAGTCATATTTTAAAGTCTAAGAACTTTCTGGGGATGCTATAATTTATAGCTATCGAAGCAGTAGTATTCAGCCAATAAAATTGGGAAGCCATTAGACCTGAGGACTACCGAGCTTTTTACCCATGTTGTTCCATTTTGGGAATGCATTTTCTTCGAGAGAAAATGTGTGATAGACTGAGAGAGTGGACATTGTTAGTATAGGATTGGCAGGTGGGTCTATTGTGTCCATTTGTGGAATGCCTTTTCTGTGGGATGAGGCATAAAACAGAGACCTAAGTGGAGGAAGTAGCCAGCTAACAGTGATTGAATGACGTCACATAATAGTGTACACTTCAAGAGTTTTTAACATTTTGTGTTAATATTGATGCAATTTATGGAGGAACACAATAATTGGTACTTCTGCAGTAGTAAGTCATCTCGTGTAAATTGTAGCCATTGATGCAAGAGATATCCAGGCTGAAATAGGATAGTGTAACACTCGCACTATCTCCCTTCAAGAATGGTTACAAAAGGTAGGCACTGGTTACAAAAGTTAGGCACTGTGGTGTGTTTCATCTTTCTAAATAATGTGAGACATGAAGAATATACAGAAGCATTTTTGCATCATATTCTCAACTGCTCTGTTTCTGACAAGACGAGCTACTGACTGTTTTGTTATAGTTCTTGTGAATAATCAATTTTTCGATGTTATAGCTCTTTTTATTTCTGTACTTACCAAGAAAAACTGGAGAGGAGTTCTGTCTTATGCAAGCCATCCATTTACAGTTTTACTTTTACCCAGACATATTTCAGCTCTTTATGTTTTATCTCCAGTGTTATTATTTGTTTATTTTCTCTCTGAAAACTTATTATTAGATGTTATCCTCCTGTGTAGGTTGTTTTAGCTCAAAAGTGTTTCCATTTACAAAAGGAGTGATTTTTGAGTGTCAAATATTTTACATTAATTTGCATGCAGTACAAACTTAAGACACATGTCACTGAGTTGATGTATTATACACTGAGGAGCCAAAAAAACTGGTATAGTTATCCATATTCAAATACAGATATATATGTAAACCAGCAGAATACGGCACTGCGGTCAGCAATGCCTATATAAGACAACAAGAGTCTGGCACAGTTGAAAGATTGGTTACTGCTGCTGCAGTGACAGGTTATAAAGATTTAAATGAGTTTGAATGTTCTGTTATATTTGGCACAAGTGATGGGACACGGCATCTCCGAGATAGCGATGAAGTGGGGATTTTCCCATATGACCATTTCACAAGTGTACCCTGAATATCAGAAATCCAGTAAAACATCAGATCTCTGACATCACTGTGGCCGAAGGCTCACTCTTGTACTGTTGATGACTGCATGACACAAAGCTTTATGCCATGCCTAGGCTCATCAACAATGAAATTGGACTGCTGATGACCTGAAATGTGTTGCCTGGTCAGATGAGTCTCATTTTAAATTGTATCAACCATATGGACATGTATGGGTATGGAGACAATCTCATGAATCCATGGACCATGCATGTCAGCTGGGGACTGTTCAAGCTGGTGGAGGCTCTATAATGTTGTGGGGTATGTGCAGTTGGAGTGTTATGGGACCCCTGACTCTAGATACAAGTCTTGACAGGTGACATGTACGTAAGCATCCTGTCTGATCACCTGCATCCATTCATGTCCATTTTGCATTCCGACAGACTTGGGCAATTTCAGTAAGACAATGCGACACCCCACACATCCAGAATTGCTACAGAGTGGCTCCAGGAACACTCTTCTGAGTTTAAATGCTTCCGCATGAACATTATTGAGCATATCCGGGATGTCTTGCAAGTTACTGTTAAGAAGTGATCTCCAACCCCTCGTACTCTTACAGATTTATGGGTAGCCCTGCAGGACTCATGGTGTCATTTCCCTCCAGCACTACTTCAGACGTTAGTCGAGTCCATGCCACGTTGTGTTGCGGGACTTTTGCAAGGTCACGGGGGCCCTACATGATATTAGGCAGGTGTACCAGTTTCTTTGGCTCGTCAGTGTATATTGCTCATTTACATCATGCTTAATGATTTTGGTCTTCTACTAAATTTGGAAATAATGTGGATATATAAGAGAACAAAACTATCATAAAAGGAAACACAAAGACTACTGAAGAAAAAATGTACAAAAGGCTATAGAAAACAAATTGCAGGGAAAATTCATTATCGGAAAAGCTGAGAAGGGAAACTAAGTTGTGCCCATAGAAAAGAAGGAATACAATGATAAAACATTAGAATTCAGTCAGAGCAACAACATCAAAGTACTAACAAGTGACTCAACAAACAGATACCAGAGAAACTACAGAAAACTCTAAAAAACATGGAAACAGTATTTACACACACACACACACACACACACACACACACACACACACACACACAGACAGATTAAAAAAATGTTGCAAAAAAATCCAAGATCCTCAATCTGAAATTTTTGTGTAAAATTCACTAAGCAAATACCAGACCATTGATAAACTTTACCAATGCACAAGCTTACTACTTAGCCAGACAGACACACATTTCTGCAGACAGTACATAAACACACACAAAACAGAAGCCTAGAGAACTCAAATGATGTAATAGAAAAAAATAAGAAATGAAAACATACCAATGCAGCAACATTAATGTCGTTTTGACATAATTACCATGTACACTCACATTTTGACAGACGAAACTTATCAGCATTATATAAAGAAATTTACAACTGCAAGGAAACATATCAGCTATAAACATACAAGAAATAGCAAGCATACTTAAGCTCATCACAGAAAAGATTACTTAACTTTCAACAACAAGTTTTACATCTACCTACGGGATCCCCATTCAGTGCCCTCCTAGCTGACATATTCATGAATCAAAATCAACTCTTTGACAAAATTGTAAAACTGAAGCAGTATAAAATAAAATATTGGTACCAGTATTTAGATGATATAATTTCCCTAATAGCCTATAAACAAGCCAGTTTCAGGTACGGTACTTAATACCAGACTGAACAGAACACTTGTGAACAAACATGACTACACAGAAGAACTAAAAATTAGCAAAGAAATTGCATGGGAGAATGAGTATGATACAAAGACAGTAGACAAAATAAAGGACAAAATATAAAAACAAGCAACACACAATCCCGACATGTTGTAGGGAAGTTCTGGTAGAAAGTAAATACTTTTGGATTAGAGAAGACCAGTCACTGAAAAGAAGCAGCATTGAGATGTCGATAGACATGCATAAAAAGAAAGAAAACTAGTTTGGTTTTGGAGTAATCCCTTTTTGACCTAGCGTAAAATGTGCATGCACAGTGTGCATGGCCCCCTCCCCCAACCGCCACACATGTGCACTCGTGCGCGAACACACATTACCCTGCATGATGCTGGCTGGACGACAGTGCCAGTAGTGCATTTCGGCATGTAGACCAAATTGTGGTGGGAATTGTATCGGATGGAGTGATGGGTGGGAGAGGGAAGTGGGATGCAGGGAGAGGGATTGGCAGTTGGTGGTTAGTGGCTCATAGAGTGGCAGCTGGTTTGCCAGCTAAGAACGCAGGAGGGAGGGGTGACAGATACATGAGCTAGGTGTAGGATGCATGGTTGTCAGAGCCGATGGGGAGCAGTGCATGCTGAGGGTGATATGGGGACATGAATTCGGAGGGGGTAACAGGGTGGAGGAAGGGGAAACTGTTGAATGGAAGTTGTGGGGATATTGGGTCACCAGAGGCTGAGGCTGGGACGATTACGGAAGCATAGGATTTGTTGATAGGATAACTCCCATCTGTGTAGTTCAGAGAAACTGGTGGTGGTGGTGGTGGAGGGGGGGGGGGGGGGGGGGAAAGGATCCAGATGGCCCAGGTTGTGGAACAGCCATTGAAATTGAGCATGTTGTGCTCAGCTGCGTGTTGCCCCACCAGGTGGTAAACTTTGTTCTCAGCAACAGTTTGATGGTGGCCATTCATCTGGCTGGACAGCTAGTGGTAGTCATATGGACATAAAAGGGTGTGCAGTGTTTGAATTATAGTTGATAGATGACATGGCTGCTTTCGTAGGTGGCACAGCTCCTGGTGGGGTAGAATAAACCTGTGACAGGCCTGGATTAGAAAATGCTATGTCTATGGATTGGCAGGTCTTGCACCTTGGGCTACCACAGTAAAGACAAGCGGTTGGGAATGAGAGTGGCGGAGGAATGGGTTAGGATATTGTTTAAGTTGGGTGGACAGCAGAACACAACTTTGCAGGGAGTGGGGAGGATCTTGGGTAGAATGTCCCTCATTTCAATGCACGATGAGAGATAATCAAAGCTCTGATGAAGGATATGGTTCAGTTGTTCCAGTGCAGGGTTGTATTTGGTCATCAGATGCAAAGAAGTGCCTCCCTTGTTACCCAGTATCACCTTTCACTGAAGAAATCCGTGAGGACCATCTTATCCAAGATCCGCCCCACCTCTCCAAAGGTGGTGTTCTGTCACCTATCCAACCTACATAGTATCCTTGTCCATGGATTGGAGTTATCTTTGGCCTCAGTCTTCAGTAACCTACTGTCCCCAGACCTCCACCCAACAGTTTCTCCTTCTTCCATCCTGTCACCCTCTCCCAATTCGCACCTTCAGCATGTGCCAGTCCCTACGGCCTCTGACAACCATGCATCAACTGCCTAGCCCACATACATGCCACCCCTTTCTCCCACATTTGTAGTTGGAAAAGTGGCTGCCTTCCTCCGAGCCCCTAGCCACCAACTGCTAATCCCTCTGCCTGCCTCCTGCCTTTCCATCCATCCTATTACCCCACCTGACACAACACCTACCTCATCCTGGCACATGTGCTGAAATGGAGCATTGGCACTTTTTGCCTAGTCAGCACAGCACATAGGCATGTGTATCCCTACGTGCTTGCCTGTGTGGATCCATATGTATGTGTTTCCTGTGTGAGTTTTACTACACCTCGAAAAAGGATTACTCCAAAAGTTAGCAGGATTTCTTTCTGTTTTTGCGTGCCTATCGACAACTCAAAGCTTCCTTTTTGGTGAGTTGTTTCCTTTAATTCAAAAGTATTTACATAATCAGGAACAACACACCCACACACGCATGTGCTCACACACACACACACACACACACACACACACACACACACACACACACACACACACAGATATAACACAACCCACAACAAACAGCAGACAGTAATAAACAAATGGCACTTAATGACTTACGACAACAAACTTGCCCACCCTGTGTGTAAGAGTGACTAGGACTGATCATAGCATACCGAACCAAGAACATGGTAGAGAACAGGCTTGGAAGACATAAATACTTCCCCCCGCCTTTCAAAAATTACATTCTCTTCTCCACACCATTCACTCATACTACCTCTTTCTGTGTAACAACCCCCCCCCCCCTCCCCCTCCCCCTCTCTCTCTCTAACCCAATTTTGCGAGCTACCAATTATATAAGTGTGTTAACAGAACACAAGCAAGGAGAAAAACACAACAACATGAAAAATCATAGGTGACATACTGAATAACATGATATGTATAGCAATTCCCAGTCAGAACTGAACAATAAACAGGAAAATAAAAAAAAAATATGTTTTGTTCTTCGCAGATAACAAACTAGTAGATTTTAAGCTACCAGCATAAATAACTAATAGCATCATGTGGGGCACATAAACAAATGTATATTTCCACAGTATCTCCAAATTTAGTTTAAAATCAAAATCCTTAAACATATCATAAATGAGCAACATATAATGCCCCAACTCAGTGACATATGACTTTGTACTGTATGTAAACTAATGTAAAATATTTGACACTTAATAATCACACCTTTTGCAAATGGAAGTACTTTTGAGCTAATACTTCGTATAACCTATACAACAGGTTAACTAGTAACAATAAATTTCCAGAAAGAAAATAAAGAAATAGTGCTATTGAAGATAGTCATAAAATGCTGAAACATGTGTGGGTAAAAATAAAACTGTTAAAAATGTCTTAAATAAGGCGGAATTTTTCTCCAGTGTACTTGTAAAGGGTAACCAGAATTGTATTAACATAAACCGTGATGAAAAATGCTTCTGGGTCAGTATATTGACGGTTAAATCTAAGAAGTGTCACCACCTTATTGTAGGTACCTATTGTTTACTTTGCTTAGATCCTATCTTAAAATTATTATTTACTAAGTGGAAAAGTAGCTGCATTTAATACAATGTTTGTGTGCTTCATTAGCATAAGAAAGTGAAGACACACAACTTTGATGGGTCACATTACAACAGTACTTGTTTGAATTCCTTTGCCTAAATCCATTTGCTACATCTCTTGAGACTAAACTAAATCCAGTCTGTTGACAGTGACTAACCCCATTTTTCTTTACATGATTCTTAAAATAATGTTTGACAAGGAAGTCAAATAAGATCTTGTGAGTTTCATTCTGGTACTAAATGCAAAAATTAAATTTCTTGAAATGTAGATCCATTAACTGTTTGAAGTTTAATAGTCAGCTTATACTATAAATTCATTCTTCGTGGCTGGCGTCCAGTATTTGAAAGTAGAATTATTGATTTTCAGGAGGAAAATTATCAGGGTGAGTTTTTATCTATTTCTGCCTCAGTGGTAAATCCTGGAACTGTACTTTAGTTGGAAACATTAATTAGCAAAATTATAATTAAAGGTAAGATATGAAGTGAAGTGTAGACATCGTTTCTGGTTATGACTACCCTCCAGTTTTCCACTAAATGCTCCGGAAGAAATAAGATAGCCTAATTGACATTTAGATAGGTACAAATGTGGTTAACATTTGTAAGAGTCCAGTTTACTTTTAAAATTGCTCAAAGTGTCAATTTTATTGTTTTTATTTGCGAGTCCAAACTTAGGCACTATAAAAGGAACCCAAGGTTGTGGCAAGTTCACACAGTTTAGTAGGTGTGAGCTGCCTTTGTTAATAAAAGATGGCAACAGTACTTGATATTTATGAATAGAGTAGAGGGTGCAGGGTTGTTATAGGTGTCCCCTTTGTATCCCCACTTCCCTGCCGGTGGCCTCTAGTCAGCCGTCTCTGACCACAGACTTGGCACTGTGGAAGGGGAAGTGAATCACCTGGACGTGATTCAGTGTCCTCAGTCTTGCTGCCATCAGTGGCAGACATGGGCCTCTGCTGGCATGGTGAAAACACATCCTCATCCTCTTCAGTTGTCATGACAAGAGTAGAGTTCCAACCAGGCTGCCACAAACCACTGCCTCCCCCTTTCCCCAAACAGACTCACATTTTATGCTAACATATCAACAAAAATAACCAGTTTTTGAAAATATAATATAATTGGATGGTTAAAAAAAATATACTTCCCATATAATGTGTGAGAGAATAGTGTAAAAGTTAAGCAAATGTGCAAGCTTTCAGAGCCAGTGGCTTCTTCTTCTGGCAGATAGGTAGAAGGGTAAGGAAGAGGAATGAAGAAAAATGACTGGCTAAATTTAGGAAATGGGGAGAGTTATGGAAAAGTTGGTCTGAAGGCTGGGTCAGGGGATACTAACTGAATGGGATGAGAAGGGAAGACTCATCCTGTCTGGTAAGTCTCCTCTGACCCAGGGTTCTGGGAAACATCGCTGCAAATTTAAGTGTGTATTGCAGCATATGGCTCTTGCTTTTTTGGTAGAGTTCTCTGTCATCCATTTTTTGCTTTACGAAATTTTGTTTTCCGCATGTATATTGTTTTATTGTAAGACTTTCTTTTCCTTTAAATTTCATTTCATCAATTCTGAAATGATTTTGAAAGGCTGTGTGTATACTTTTTTATTTAATTGAAGTAATTTATGACATGTCAGGAATTATTTTGATTGCTACTGTATGTTACACCTTGTATCTCACATTTAGTGACATGAATGTGATGCTTACTGTGTATGAAGTGCTACAACAAACAAAACATTACTCTAATGCAAAATTTTTGTTTTTGCTTCCTTGTCAGGTCCTATTTGTACAGGGAAATAGCGAAGTAATTTTAATATTATGTGATGTAATCACATTGAAGAAGTCTGTGACCTAATGTTTAAAACTTGTAGAATTCTAAGCAGTCTTGGATCACAAGTATGTCTTTTGACAGTGTGTATCATGAGACAAGGCTTTCATATTTTGTTTACTAGGTCGTGTGATGATGATGATGATGATGATGATGATGATCACATGGATCAAAATAAATTGTAAAATAAGTAAAAAATTTGCTATCAAAAACTGTTAAGAGTTCTATAAAGAGTAATTTTACTTACTGAATTTGGAAGTCCTATTACTTTGAAACCCATACATGCTAGTCATCTCTTAGACAGTTAATTTGTGCATGTCAAAATCAGAAACATAAAAAAGTCAGACTAAGAGATTGAGTATATAGTCAACAAAACAAAACTATGCATTCTTGATAAGCTTGGGTGCCTTCAGTTGTGTACATCTTGCACCAGCAGTAATGCCACACACACTGGCAACGGCAGCGTAACAATTTTACTTACAAATCATCTAGATTTTATGTAGTTACATATAATTAAATTTCATTATAACACTTACTTTTATGTGTTTGAAATGCCAAGGTGCTTTTGCCTCGAATGAATAAATAAGAGCAAGCCTGTATAGTTAAGTGATAGCTGCATGCCAGCATTTGAGGCTCTGGAATTCCACTGCAGTGTTTTGGGTTTGCATCCACTCGATACCATATTATTTTTTATGTTGTTTGTTGATATGTTGTAAGTGTAACGTGAATTTCATCAAGGTACACCAAACATGATAACATACTGCACCACAGATAGATATGTGGCAAACAGTCATTTCCTGCCAAGACGTCTCAGCGTATGCAGGCAATGAGAGAGAGGATTTGACATTTTCTGCCAGGACATCTCGGCATGTGCAGGCAATGAGAGAAAGGATTTGACACTTGTTCAGGTAGATGATTTCAGTACTTGTTAAGTGGCAACCACGTGCGCTGTTCAACATCACGGTGCCCAGAAGTGGATAAAACTGCAGTGCAGAGGCAATTGGCTGCCTTCAAGAGTTGGGCTTAGGAAATATGTCAACACCTCAGTAAGACAACATGTTACTTGACACCAGCATGGAACATCACTTTTTAAAGGCCGTCCAACTAAAAAATGAGACCAATTTGCATGGATACTTATAAACTATTTACAGACCCTTTAGGTTGTTGGCATTTGAGCCCATAGGGCTGCAAATGAAGAGGCCCTCTCTGATGATCACATACTTTATAGGCTTGTATTCATTGAAGTGAATGTAGACTGTGACTGGCACCATGTCATCTTTACAGATGAGGCAATATGTCACTGAGTGAATGATGGTCTGGTAGTGTTCTACAGGTCACAGGGAGGACAATCCGACACAATACATGGCACAACATTTGCATGTGTGCTGCATCACAGCCTTGTGGAGGAGCTGGACATTATCAGATGGGTTAGATATACTTATACTTCATTGATTGTATGATCTTCTTGCTGTGAGTCAGTACATGCATGTTATGAAACATAAACTGTGGTGCCAATTGTGAGGATGTGATCCCAGTGGACTGAACCAGCTTCAGTTGGACAACTCAGCAGTTCACAAGAGTCAGATTGTTCAGCAATGGTTTTCACAACTGGCTAATGTCAACCTGTTCAACTGGGTTGTTCGAGTGCTGGATTCAAATCTTATTTAAAATTTATGGGCCAAGTAACCCACTGAATATACACTGGTCAACACCGGCCCCATGCATACCTGTCCATCTGCGTGTCCTAGGGTTGGATACATGAAAGAATGTCACCGGTGATTACACACCTTTACGGGGCTAACTACCTCCATGCCTTGTCTGATGAAGAAGGTAATTGATGCCAATGGTGAGTAGACCTTGGATACCCTGATGTGAAACTTTTCTTGTCTCACATTGCTCCACTTTATATGACAACGCTTGATATAACTCTCTGTTTGTTAATTGGAAGTTTACATGAAGTCATTGTACTTTAAATTTTATGAACTGAATTCATGTTATTTAACACTTACTAAATGTAAGTTTGAAAAATTAGAAACAAGTCAATTTGACTCAAAATAAAAATGTTGTCTTAATGTGAGACAGTCAGAGAATGCACCTAATATCACCCATTGTAAGAACAGGTGAACCCAAAAAATAATATTCTCTTCCTTACTGCCTCTTCATCTTTGTTTAAGGTGCAAAAGAAGTGCAGGCGTAGCATACAAAAACTCTTTTTGAAGTTAGCACTTTGCCGTCCGCACGTCTTGTACAAATTTATTTGCTTGGCACTGGCAGCGCTAATTCGGGTTACTTGGCTTGTCGCTGGCCGCTTTTCACCTTTCTGTTGATGGCAAGCTTCAAACACATTGACTTTTGCGTGCTTTAATTTCCAGAAATCCCCTGGTTTGCCGTATTGTTCCACAGACTCGAATTTTCTTTTCAAGTAACTTCTCTGCAAGTTCTACACTGTTATATTAGTTATCCATGTAGGGGTGATGCCACTTTCCATGGGAAGTTGTCAGTAGTTCCATCACTATTTTTGCTAAAAGTTGTCCAGTGTCGGAATATATCTTGAATGAGGAAATGTATCCCATACTCTAATCACACAGCATCCGAATGAGTATGCCATATTTCATAATTTTCGATGGACTGTAAACTTTAAAATTTAACTGTTGATGTCACGGTATCATTCCTTCATCAATTGAGATGTTTTCACTTAGATTAAACATTTCTTTAAACTTTTTGGAAAAATAATCAATTACGAATTGCACTTTGAAAAGCCGTTGGCATTATCTGGTATATTGTTGTTATCGGAAAAATGTAAAAATGATAATATGCTTTATTTACAATTCCCATAAGGATAGCAAGCCCAAACCATTTTCTAAGTTCGGGTCCCCTAACATTGACAAATTTGGCATTTTTTAAAATTCAGTTTCCTTCTATTGCTATTTTGACTGTAATAATTGTTGGTTTCATTGCTAATATATTTAAAGAGATTGTTATATCTAAAAACAAAGATGTAGTGACTTACCAAATGGAAGTGCTGGCAGGTCGACAGACACACAAACAAACACAAACATACACACAAAATTCAAGCTTTCGCAACAAACTGTTGCCTCATCAGGAAAGAGGGAAGGAGAGGGAAAGACGAAAGGATGTGGGTTTTAAGGGAGAGGGTAAGGAGTCATTCCAATCCTGGGAGCGGAAAGACTTACCTTAGGGGGAAAAAGGACGGGTATACACTCGCGCACACACACACATATCCATCCTTACATATACAGACACAAGCAGACATATTTAAAGACATATATAATTCTACGATATCCACGATGCTCTGTGTATCTTTGGGAAATGTGTGTGGAACCGGAGATTGTTCAAATTTATTATTGGTCCTGAGTAAATCATAGTCTGTCTTCTCCGTCTGATCCATCTGAATCAGTTGGCAACTGTAGCACTCGCCAAATTCTTCCTGGACCTATTTCACTACCTTCCGACGATGCTGCTTCACTTTCATTTTTTTTTATATCCAACGTCTTCTTCCCAATCGGCCAAGTCATCTGGAACATCAGACAAGATGTCCGCGCATTCATTGTAAATAATTGTTTCATCTCTTTCATCAGCCATGATGAAAGTGCACAAGTACTTATAAAAACAAAAGACTTGTTGACGTGTGTAACTTATTGTTACCTAAACAAAACACCAACAGAATGAAAAAGATACTAAAGTGTTGTCATCGGCCACTGCGTGATACTCTGTTCATCACACCACTGTGGTGTCACCGGCCACTGAGTGATACTATGCACACAACACCACTGTGGTATCACCGGCTGTTGACTGCTATTTCGCGCACGGCACCACTGTGGTGTCACCTGACGGCAAAGTGTTAGTATTCCTCAGGAGCCCAAAGCATTCCACACTCTGTGCCCAGTTTTCTAAGTTTTCAGAGAAGTGACCACTACAGAATATGCATTCAGTGTGTTCTTCATATTGCACATCTGAAGCATTATACTCAATTAAATTTGTATGAGACTTCAAACGACTCGAGACTAGTATTCCTCAGGAGCCCAAAGCATTCCATTCACTGTGCCCATTTTTCTAAATCTTCAGAGAAGTGACCACTGCAGAATATGCATTCAGTGTGTTCTTCATATTGCACATCTGAAGCATTGTCCTCAGTTGAATTTGTATGAGACTCCAAATGACTGTAGACTATGTTCACTCTGTTTTACTGTTTTTCTTTTCCAAGAACAAAACTTTCATTTCTATCTCCTTTGGTACTACTATAGATTTCTTCTCTTTGAGTTGTGTTTCAAATGTTCCTAGTTTGGAAGTGATGATAGCTACTTAACAGATTCAGAATGTGCTGATTTTACCAGAGCTGGTGCCACTTGCTGTGGCATGCTGATCTTGGGAGTTGGCCAGGTACGATTTGGACTCACATTTACTTCTTTGTTTGCATTTTGTATGTCAAAATCCTGGTGTACTGGAAAGTCATTGACTCCAAGTATATGCTTGTTACATGGTAAGAGTTCTGTTTACCAGAGGACATGTGAAACATTTTCCATTTGTACTGCTCTCAAGTTGGCCACTCCAAATAACCTTGTAATCAAAAATGTGGTTGCAGCTTGACATGGGATATTTGCTAACAAGGTTTCTGTTTCTTGGTGATAATGTGTTTTAAATGGTCTCGTGAATCCTCACAAGAGGTTGAATTTTGTGTGTGGATGGTGTGATAAACACATGATGTGGACATGATTTACAAATGTGATATGATGCCCGTCAGGTCTTAGCACAACAGTATCACCAACAAACGGCTTCACAAAATTCACAGTCAGACTACTTAGTAAAAGTGTGAGTCTGAATCCAGGTAATAGGGTGGCAAGCTGAAGTTATCCTAATATGTGGTAGCATGTGCTAATATATGGTACTTCACATATTATGATACTCATGGTATCACACTTAGTAATAAGCCATATTGCACTATAAACCCAGCCTCATATTTATGTTGCTCAGTTTGAAGGACAAATAATTATAGCGAGAGGAAGAGTACTTTGTAAAGAATATAGTCATGTGAATAGTGTTGCAACAGCTGCTATATTTGAGATATTAAAGCCCTACAAGGACATACACTCATATAATTTGAAATTCAACTTCTTTGAAATCAAATATTCTTGACAGTGTCCAGCTCCATAATGGTCTTATTGTCACTACTCCATGACTCAGCAATTGTGAGAACTAAGTTCTGATACTTCCCAAAAGAGCTGAGTATTTAGGCTACAGCTGGGTCACCGCACATAATAGGCACCTTTCTTCTGTAATCAGCATCATTTTCAGTAATGATGTGGGTAAATAAAACACAATGTCAAATCACAACATAAGTTGTCATTTTCTCAAATTAAGCTATAACAGCAGTAAGGCAAAGCATATTGTGTTTTGTCATGTGACATCTATAGTGTCATGTCAACAGAAGACCAAAATTATTAAGTTCTATTTTGCTTCAAAAATAGGGAGAAATGAAACATAATTTGCAGTGGAAACCCCTTTTCTACACTTGTCCTGTAGTTTGGAAGGTTACACAGTTTCATATCTGCTAAAGTCTTTCCGATTACATATGCATCAAAAAATGGTTCAAATGGCTCTGAGCACTATGGGACTCAACTGCGGTGGTCATAAGTCCCCTAGAACTTAGAACTACTTAAACCTAACTAACCTAAGGACAGCACACAACACCCAGCCATCATGAGGCAGAGAAAATCCCTGACCCCGCCGGGAATCGAACCCGGGAACCCTGGCGTAGGAAGCGAGAATGCTACCGCACGACCACGAGATGCGGGCTACATATGCATCCAGACAGATTTTAGTAAATGTTGTCCAACAGAATTTAAACGTCTTATGTAGTCCCAATACACTAAATAGCTGAACTTGTTTTTCACAGCACATTTGAAATTTTGTTTAGAGACCAAACTTCATGAGCTTAGCGTTCAACATTTGTTCTGTTACTCAGTTTCATCTTAATGATTTTTTTCTGCTGCTTCTGCTTTCCCAATCTGTCTGCTGCGAATAGTTATATAGATATAGACAAGACTCTCTCATTGGAAACTTAACTTGGAGTTGATTGTGTTCAAAACTGAGAGTGATACAGAATTTTAGTGTTGCCAAATAAAAGGGTGAAAGAATTGCTTTTGAGTTTGGTGCTTACATTTGAGTGTGTAATTTGGAAAAAAATTATATTGTTATCAGTTTCATTTGTGGTTTTCTTCTACGTGTCAAATCGAGCTTCATTAAAGCTAAACTTTTGCTAGACATTTGATCAATCTAAAATCACTTGTCTCTCAAAATTATAATATTCTCTCACTCCTATAAAAGGAATGTCCTTAAAATAACGAGGGTGAATTTTGTTTAAAATTTCACAAGTTTTGCGACACAGTATTTGTTAGCTAGTACTACATAGTTCTCTTAAAGACTGCAGATAATATGCACCAGTGTTATACTCATCAAGACAAGAGAATGTACCACAGGAAGGCCATTTGCACCTATCACAGTGAAGATAGAGAAAATTTGGTCAACTGGGGGAACCAAACTCCCATTAAACAAGTGACTCCCTTTCCCCCTCCCTTAAACCAACCAACAAGTGCCAACTTGCAAATTTTACTTAGTTTTTTATGACAGAGGGTGACCAGTCCACTGACGCTATGTGCTGAGCTACCTTGCCAGCATCACTTTGACCATGAGCTACTTGCACAGGTACACTAACACGTCTCTCGGACATCTGGTGCCACTGGTCAAGTCATGGCATATTTCACTATCACTGTCGACATCCTATACTTCCATGCATAATGTTTAATTGATATTAATTTCCAATATTATGTGTAGTACATATTGCAGATATGATAGTAGGTTGCTACTATAACCTAACATGGGCATTAATGAGGTGAAAGTTTTGCCACAATTCGTGACATGACTGTGCACACTAAGAATGCTCAATGTGAAACTTACTCATTTTCTGTGCAAACAGTTTTGTCTTGTCAACTGTACATACCAAAAACAGCAAAACATACAATGCACAACACACAGAGATGTAATGACCTCGAGTGTCAGTAGTGTGGTCAAAATACACATGTTTACATTACAGTGAAGTATCTGTAATGTTCTGTGAGCCTGTATGCAGCAAGCATCGCATTTGTCAGATTTAAAATAGAAAAGTTTGTATCAATGGAAATTGTTTGCAAAGGGTGTCATACACTAGTGTAGTTAAACAAATAAAAATAATCACCTGACAGGTGCAGAATGTTTTGGTAAAACTAGAGCAGCTCTTTAAACCAACAGGTAACAAAGTGTGTGTGTGTGTGTGTGTGTGTGTGTGTGTGTGTGTGTGTGTGGGCGCGTGCGCGCGCACGTGTGTGTGCAGATGCATCATCATCTAAGCATTTCTTTTCATTGTGAAGTCTTAACTTGGCAACAATAGCTAGATAAATGCAAGCCATGTTCTGCATCTCTCCTTTGTCTTTGAACTAGAATGAAATTTTTTGTGCCCATTAAATGTGATAAAACATTGAATGAAATGATTTAGGAACAAGGTTAGCGGCTCAGTGCTGCCCCATTTTAAACCTGTTTCGGGCAGTGCTAATCTTACTGTAAAACAGTTCTGCTTTTTTGATATACCTTTCTTTTGTAATTTTGTGAGATTTGTAAGAGGAGTCAAACTTATTGCATTTTTAATATAATGTTGCAGGAACTCTTACAACATCTTCACACGTGGTATGCTCAGTATTTACATCTGTTTACATACTTTGTGCAAGCATGGTGTATGGGGGAAGGAACTTTTTACTATTGCTTGTCATTCCCTTTCCATTCACAAATGGAAAGGGGAAGGGTTACTGCCTGTATACTTTTCCTCCCTCTAAAAAATTTATTATACTTTAGCTGAGAATGTGCTGAAGGATTTTGCAGTAAATTGATGTTAGAATATTGATCTATAATTTTCTGCATTCATACTTTTGCTCTTGCTGTAGCATTTTCCAGCCATTTGAGACTGTTTGAGAGATTCATGATAAAATGGAACTAAGTAAGAGACCAAGCCTACAGAGTACACAATTAAGAAGGAATTCATTCCATCGGGCAGTACGACACTATTTTTTGACAAGATGAGGACAATATATCCACCCCTGTTGTATAGATACACTTCAGAATGGGATGTGTCCAAAACTGCTATTGCAAATGAAGAAATTTGAAATACAGCTGGGAAATATCCTCCTTCAAAGTTATTGAGACTGTCATGCCCACCCAAAAACAAATTGGGATGCCATAAGAGCCAGGTGCATTATTTGGTTTCAACTAGTTTTTTAAATTTGTGGTTTAAGACTGACTTCCTTTTTCTATCTTTTATTTCTCCACCAGACTGACTGATGTGTGCCTGATAGCTTTGGACTCATATAGTGTTTTCAAATAGGATTAGAATTTTCTGGGATTCTCACAAAAATCTGTCACTAATATACAATCATGGAAGTAGTTACATGTTGTAGCAAAAGCAAGAATTTGTACTAACTTTGCTTGTCAGCTTGTCTACAACCATTTGAGAACTTATAATGCAACAATCTCTCCTTAATGGCATTAATACCATTATGGTCACTAATACCTGCTGCTGTACTAATATTGTCAATATGGCCAGACATAACATTTAACAGTTTCAGTCAGCTGAAAACTCTTGCTGTACCACTGTGTTGAAATGAGGGTCTGTATTCTGAATCTCACCACCTGTGAGGTGAGGGGAGTAATCTGGTTTCTTCTTGGAAAGGGAAGTGCACTGAATCAAAACTGCTCATGGGGATGTAACAAATTGTACTAAAGTTTACAAGTGGTGTCTTGGGTCTAAAGTTGGCAGAACTTAACAAAGGAGTGAACATCCCTCAGTTGTGACTGATGAGATGGTCAAAAAAGTCAAAGAAATGATTCCTTGTGACCATCAGTTGACATTTGCTATGAACACTGTATTTCAAGAAATCTCCAGATCTCTTCTGCATCAAATCATTACTGAGACACTTTGTTTTCAAAAATTTTGTGTGAGGTGGGTAGCAAAACAGCTCAAAGATCAACAAAAAAGTCAAGGTAATCACTTCTTCAGGAATTTCTCGAGTGCTTCAAACTGTAGTGTGAACAATTCCTTGAACTGTTGTAACTGGCAATGAAACATCGATGAACCACTTCACCCTTGAGGTGAAAAGACGACTTTACAGTGGCAACATCTCTCATCACCACAAACAAATAAATTTAAAACCATTGTTTCGGCCTGAAAAGTCATGGCCTTTGTATTTTGAGGCCATAAGGCCTTTCTCCTCATTGAATTTCTGTCCATGGGGGAATCGTTTACTGATGCACTATGAAGCCGTAAGAAAAACTATTGAGGATGATACAGACCAATAGGAGATAAATTTTAATGACATGCTTGTTGCATGTCAGTGTACATCCTCACACAGCCAGCGCCACCAAGCAACTCAAATTCATTCAGATGGGACATCGTCAGTCACCCCATTCACAGCCCTGATATGTGACCTTCAGATTTACATCTTGTTTACAGTTGGAAATAGGCTTTCTACTGAAGATGAGATCCAGAGCACTGTCAAGCAAAGGGCCAAAGAGGAAGTGTGAAACTTTTTTTTAATGAAAGTGACAGAAAGCTTATCCTCATGTCACAAAATGCAGTGAGAATAAAGGCAACTACATTGATATGTAGTGTTTGATGTATATTTGTGAACTTGTAAATTTTTCATAAATATATTGCCTTTTTGACTTTTTAAGCAATTGAGTTCTCTTAATTTCTGGAAGTGCATGGTAAATGTCCAAGACAGTTTTCAGAGAAAGCATTCAGAACTATTTCAGAAGGTTGCCTCTCTATTCCACTGGCAGTGAATGCTCTATTTTAAGTTTCATCCAGATCTAACTTTTGAGTGTAATTCGAGTACAACAGTTCTTCTGTAGAGCAATGAATTCTGGTACTTACCTATGAATGCCTCAGCAGTTGACTGTCAGAATCTTGAGATTACCAGTCTGTGTTCTTTACTGTTGATCCAGTTTCACTCCTTGTATACAGAATGGTGAGCATTAATTGGAGACTTTAACATTTTGTCTAGATTATAAAGAGCCTTCTGTTCTCCACCTGTACTGTATTCAACAATATCAGGATTTCACCAACTGCCAGTGAAATAATTCATGTGAAGGAGACTAAAATATTGTCATAACCGAACTCGGTGTAATTTCACAATTGTTTCCTATTGTCATAGAGCTGGCGAATGTATTGTCATCTCAGCGTTGTTTACTCATTTCACAAATTTAAGTATATCATATTTTATTATTCAGAGACAGATGCCACTAGACATACTGTCATTCAATTACATGACAATAATGCTGATGGATTCATCCCTCACTATGTAGTTGACCAATTTCAAGTTTATGCAGATGAAGGTTTTTGTGATGTATCTTTGCAGTAAAATCTTCCCAGGTTTCTAGCCATTTCAGCATGCTGTGTGTCCATTTCGGAAAGCATATACTGTCCATACAGCCTTTTGCAAAGTGCTGGTCTCTTTGAGTCTGTCTCCTTATATAATGTAACGGGATGTACTGTAGCAGAACTTTGAGTGCTGAAACCAAGCCACAAGCCATGGACATCGGCCGCATCTGGTATTTGCCCCTGCGTGATCAGCACCCCTCAGCAGCAGCAAGAGTTGTGTGACTCTGTTCTGGGTGTCAACGCCTTGGATCAAGCTTTCAAGGAACCACTCTGGTTTTTCTGGCTTCCTTGTCATCGATGTGAAGTGCTGATTGTGCCAGACTCCGTCCATTTCCCAGTTACAGATGGTTTGCAGTGGCCCACAAATGCAGCACTTCTGCAAATTCAGCACTGAGCACCAGCATTTAAACCTTGGACCAGCTGAATATTTCATGATTGCCACAGCAGGGCCACCCGTGATGCTTGCCGTGTGTCAGTCATCACTACGATTTCTACTGAATTAGCCTTGAAATCTTCACTGTAACTGTCATCACCTATTGCAACCCACGGATCTCTGCCTCACTGCCTGTCCTGGGCAGTCAGCATTACTCCAGCAGCTCACTATTGCTCTCCAACCATTGGTCAAGACTTTGACTCAGGGCAGTGCCATCACCACGCTGCTGAGACACCATGACTGTCTACCGTGTCGGTTGACCTCTCCAGTAGCAAACTTTTACCCATCCTTAACAACTGGTGTCAGGAAGACTGCTGAAGATGGAGATGAAGATCAGGACAGTGGTGGTGGTGTTGGTGGTAATGATAATGAAGATGATGGGAATGGACAACCAGAAGACAGCAGCCAACCCAATAGCTCTGTAGCAGCGCCTTTCCGAAGGTAGAAGGGAAGTGGATGGATGGAAGATAGAGTGCTTAAGATTCAAAAGGGACAACAGCAGATGTGAGTTGCAGCACAACTTTTTTCACTCATGGAATCCGTACATTGTGTATTTTTTATCATTGTAGCCTTATGTCTTTGTTGTTCAGTATGTCTGGTGTAGACTCAGTTGTAGCGTTTGGTGCAGGTCCAAGAGCTGAACCTCTAATAGCAGTAACTTGTACACAGTCTAACTTGCAAAGACTTCCAGCCTCATGCCCTGAGTCACACACAGTGATTTGTTTGTATTGCCATCAAAAAGTTCATTAGGATTGTGACGGGAAAATACTATGAAATTCTTCAAGGGTGTCTTATGGGCAGGAAGGTAGCTCAGGATATAGCCTCTCAGCAAAATGTATTACAGGCACTCGAGGGTAGCTGAAAAATTACTGAGGTCCAGGAGGTAATTCCATGGTATTGGAGAGCTCAGTGAAGTGAAGCAAGGCTATTGAACTGCTCGTTTCCTCTTGTAATGATAGATGTCTGTTTGAGAAGCTATTGAGATTTATTATGAAGTATTGGAGATCTATTGTGAAGATGAGAAGTTAGACTTACAAGGATGAGGTTACAGAGTTTTGCCCCATCAGTATGAGTAAGAACACAACAATGGAAATGCTGCCATTGGCCCCTTTATTTTATAGAAAATTTTCGTTACTGATTTCTATTGTAGTGATAACATAATGAATTAGTATTCATAAAGATTAATGTAAGGAATGCCTGATTTTGTTTTGGTACCAGTACCAGGAAGAGTAATAGTGTTTTGTAAATGCTGGCTGTATCTTAATGTGATATACGAGAATTTTTCTGGACTTTTTCCTTGTTAAGTACTAGATGTATGCGATATATATGATAAGAGAACATGGGAGATGAGATTTTTAGCATGTAAAGATTAAGTGAAAAGGCTAGTAAGTTTACGCAGACAGTATACTTTCCTGAACCTGTTACCTTCTCACAATGTGAAATAATGTAGCTGCTAATTGAACTCAGAAAATGAATTAAAATGAAGAGAGTGCAAAATGAGGACATACAGGCTCAGGTGTGAGAGAAGTGCTAGCCTGATCAAACGGAAAGGAAGTGTAAATGATGATAAGGATAAACCGACACTGGGAATGCAAATTTGAACTGTATGTAATTATAATTAATCCAATGACTATGTTTCTGACAGAATTAATTTTCTTCATAGAAGGGGAGAAATGCAATAAGATGCCCTGTAGTGAATCTTGGAGCACCGAAATCAGGCCGCAAGCCACAGACATTGGGTGCATCCAGCTGTTGCCCCTGTTCGATCAGCACCCCTCAGCAACAGCAAGACTTCTGTGAGACCGTTCCGGGTGGAGCTAGTCTTTGGGAAGCCAGTCTGGCTTGACTGACTTCCTGGTCATTGACACATGCTGCCAATTACAACAGACCCAGACCATTGCCCTGTTCCAGATGGTTCACAGTAGCTAACAAAATGGAACACTTCCACGAATTCAGCATTAAGAACCAGCATTGAAACACTGACCCACTTGAGCACATCATGATCAGCATGCCAGGTTGTGTGCCATGCATCAGTCATCACTAGGAGTTCACCATAACTGTACCAACACTGGCCGTGACCCATGGACTTCAACCTGATTGCTCCTGTACTGGCAGTCAGAACATTGCCACTTCCTCCACGGAACTGCTTGCCATTACCGGAGTCCACCAACAGCCCACCCTTGTTCTTCTGTCAGGAATTCAGAGTTATATTCTGGGCAGCATTTTGACCTGCCACTATGTCTGGGAGTTGGGTTGTCAGTAAGAAAAAGTTTTGTCATTTTTGAAATTATGTGTGAAGTTTGTCATAAGTTGCTAAGTGCTCTCACTGCATGCAGTGCATTACACTCCTGTCTCACCGCCATTCTACACCTTTGAGAGGTAGGTGGTTCTAACTCCCACATTACTCCTTTCCAAATAGCAAGCGGAGTATGTACCAAGTTTGTTTGAAATTGATCCAGTACTATAGGAGGAATGTTGTACATACATAAATAAATGTATTATGTCTCTCTATGTCCTGTAGTTTTAATTTTATTTTTCAAAATGCACATATGTCGTTTATCATATATCATTGCCAATAATGTTCTAACTTTGAACAAGATATAGCATGGTTATGAGACGTTCACTGTTTACTAGTAAACGGTGTGACAACGTGAATATAAGTAGTATAATACAGTTTAGTGAAGGCTACAAGACTACCAGCTGGAGCCGGTGCAAGACAATATAAAGAGCATTTGCCTGCCAGTGGCTGCTGACTATTGGTTGCAGGCATTCGAGGCCCTTTACCACGGTTGGCGACCTCTGGTGGGAATAAGGAGCAGCCGAACAGCATGCTACTCAAATGTGAGACACGCACAGTGGTAGTGGTGACAGAGGTGTAGGAATGTTTGGGTTACTACAACTAATGAATTTAAAATTCTCCTTTTTGAATAGTATTGTCAGATGCCCAGATGGCTTTTGTAATTGGCTGTCTTTAAGATGAACAGTAACCTTATAAAGAGAATATGCATAGTCTTTATCTTGTGGAATAATTAACTCTTTCTCTTCAAATGTTTTGTCAGAACAATGACTCCTTTCTCAGCAGTCATACAAATTCCATTTCTGATCTACTTTTAGCACACTTGATGGCTCAGATTATGGATGTTCTTTACTGATGTGCAGAAAGAGCACTTTTTTGAATGTGTTTTTGATTACCTTACCTTTGTCATATACTTTTGTTTAGGCATTTGTAATATTACCTTTCTGCAAACATTTTTGATTTTCAAACTACTTTCAAGAACTTGACTCTTCTTATGACACCACTTTTGATATGAAGCTGATAATGCTCCCTACAGTCCTGCTTAATCTCCATAGCAATATTTAAAGTGAAAAGTGCTGAACTAAATGTAGTAGATTTATCCCTTAGCA
Organism: Schistocerca americana; assembly: GCF_021461395.2. Taxonomy (NCBI): domain Eukaryota; kingdom Metazoa; phylum Arthropoda; class Insecta; order Orthoptera; family Acrididae; genus Schistocerca; species Schistocerca americana. Next base: position 947,201,243 of record NC_060119.1, read on the forward strand.
GTAGAAGAGGAGTGCCTACTTACCAACAGACCTTTGTAAGAGAATAGCTGCCACACAGTTGTATGCCTGAAAAAAGTAATACTTTGAATGTCAAGCTTTCAGAACCAGGTAAATGAATTGGTTACAACTGAAAAGAAAGAAGAAACATTTGCTTCAAACCCTGATCAGTTGAGAGAAATCCTATACGTAAAGAGTCAAAAGCTGCAACTGACAAATGAAACATGTCAAAGTGAAGTTCAGTTTAAATGCTACATACATTTAGTAGATATGATCCTATTGCATGTAGTATTCTCTAGTTTTACTGTGACCTGTAAATTGGCTCATCCAGAAACTTATGAGGACATCTTCAGTTTTATGTAAAATACAAACCCCCATGACTTTTCAGCTACACAGAAATGTGTCTCATTAGACGGGTGGGGGGCGGTGGAAATTGAATCATGAATTTTTTAATTTGGAGTTTTAATATGTACACAGTAAACCAGCAAGTCACCAATATCAGAAAAAAGAGACAAAGAGAAAGAAAATGAAAATTATGAGAACAAATGAGGAGGAGAAAACTGTTTGACTATTTGGCTGTGTTATCTGTATGTGTCACTTATGATCCAGATATTTCCAGTAACTTTACATCTTTTTGAAGCCAGAAATACAAAAAGATTTTTCAGAAACCACTACCAGCCATAAAATTTGTTGAATTACTTAAACAATTAAATGAAATAACATATTTCGAGGAACAACTGTGATCTTCAGGATACAATTACGATACAAACACATTTTAAAAAAGGTCACATAGATATTAACGTTGTTATTTACATTCTAGGTTATATGCTGTGGTCATATTTGTTCATATGAAATTTCTGTTTTCTTCAGGCATGTTCAGTTACCTCCATTTCTGTGGCTGCTTGAATCTTGTTAACCATCGTTCATAAGTTTGTAAATTACACTATGATGATATGAGATTTTTCATAATTTTATAAGTAATAATTCTGATGGGTGTAGTGAACTGGTGGGAAAATCACATACTTTAGTAGCGTATAAATGAACAAGAATTATAAGTTTCATCTTAGTGAAAGAGGAGCTGGAGGATTAAAGTTAATCCTAGTTGGGTAGTAGTTTCTTTAGATTAAATGATATAAACAAATCTCACATAATGAAGTCCGACGATAAAATTGATAGAAAGGTGTAGACGTAATTTTGTCATAAACAGTATTTACTTAGTAATGTAAATAGTCAACTACTCATTTAAGACTTACTTATACATTTGTATAACGTAACACTGTTTTCTTAGAGGATAATCAAAACATGGAAGGGTCCATGCAATCAGTAATTCGAAATCCTCAAAGGAAAGCTAGCTGGTAAAATAGAACATTTACGTATGACGAGATCTGAACAAGACAATTTAATTCAGAAAGTGCAAATTTTAGAGAGAGAATTATTAGAAATTAAAGGCATTTATGCAAATTTACAAATAAGAATATAGTTTCAATTTCCATAATCGTTAAGGAGCTAGAACGTAGGTTGCAAGAACATGAGTTAGAATGGAAACTACAAAACAATGGTTACACAGTAAACCTAAGGACCCTTTTGAGACTAAATCCACATTGTCAGTTACTAAACTCATAAGTGATGGATCAACAACTAGTAGCAGTGCTGATTACTTAAATATTACAAAAGAGGTATCACGTGATGATACTAATTTAAATAAAGAGGATGCAAAATGAGAAGTAAGGAAAGAGGTTGAAGATATATTAGGAAAAAGTAAGATTCTGTGTATTAAGCAAAGGGAATTTCCACAATTTACACCATCAGGTGATATACATTGTTTCATTTCTGAAGTCTTTTAAGAGGTATGTTATCTGAAGTGTGGGCAGACTACTATAAGATAAGGTTTTTTGGTAAGTCATATGACTGGAGATGCAGCACAGTGGGGATTGTTACAATTAGGTTATTTTCAAATCTACAAAGATTTAGGAAGACGTTTTGAGTGAAAATGTTGGAGTGACGACTTCAAAAAGGAAGCTACATCTAGAATGTCTATGTTCCAAACCATACAACAATAATTCGTGGAAGGGTTACAGAGACTTCCCAAAGTGGCATATCAATAAAGCCAAAATAGTTAGACTCTTCCATAGTGGAGGAGCATTTGTTAGAAGTGAGTCAAGTGCATAATACTTCAGGACATAGATACAGGAACAGGAGTAATAACATAGAACAAAAAATAAGACATATGACTATTATGAACCGATTAAGATGAAACACAACACCACATTCATATTCTACAAAATTAATGCTATACACACTTACACTCCATCCAAAACTTATTGGGCATTTGCAGTAGATCATACTTCAGCCTGTTGTAACTAAGATATTTAGGAATAGTATTTAACTAGCATTATGCAGAACTGAATCATGATTGGTAACCTGTTTACCTGTTTTTAATCATAGTGGAGAAATGAGATATGCAGTTGTGAACACTACCTTATGATATTAGTAAGATAACATTTTGTTATTATTATTGTTGTTGTTGTTGTTGTTGTTGTTGTTTGGCAGAGCTAAGGGGTAGCAATTAAAGTGTGATTATAAAATGAACATCAATGTTAAGACTCAGAAATAATCATAACATTATATATTAAAATGGTTGGTGAAGCAATCCATTCTATTTATTGTACCCTAGAAGGCTTTATGCAATGATATTGGTGTTTGGTGGAATGTGGGTAGAGGACATGTTGAAGTAGGAACTCCTCTATTTATTTTACAGTAGAGGGTTTTTTTCACTGATACTGATGTTTGGCCGTTTATATGAAGGATGTGTAAGATTAGCAGGTGTGGAATAAGGAGACTGTTCTGGTTATGAAGATCATCGTACCTATTACCAGTGCATAAGGAATCTCAAAGGTATCTCTTACTGCAAGTAACACCTGTTTAATAAGTTTGGTCCCTGATATTCTACACTATCAGAGCTATCATCAGCATTGTTAGCATGATTGCAGAATTGAGCCTAAATCATTCCTGAATCTCTCCACTTTGAATGCCACGTTCCACAGTTGCTATGTCCAGCCCAAAAAATGGGTAAGCATTAAATACTGTTTCTAAACAAGTGGAAGGTTTGACATGAAAAGTTTTGAGAGATTTTATGTGAAGGGAACAAAATTTATGTATAACTTCACCATGTTGTTTATGTATTATTTAAAATTTTGTAATTGAAATCTTACTTATTCATACCTGGGGAGGAATTCAATTTTTCCTTACATACCTATGGAAGATAACTGGGATACGCATTATCTATCACTATAAATACCTTACTGGCAAATTGTTTAACAGTTTTAATGAACAGTATGCAGGTCTGGTATAAATCATTGAATAAATGAAGTCCACACTTCACAATTTTTTCTTGAGATGATCCATATTAATTTGATAGTTTTTGTTAAGATGAGTGCCATCATTTTTATACATGATGAATGGAATTTAATGACTCTGAGATACTAAACCTGAATTGTGTATACAGACGATTTACCTGAGACCTTCAGCTGCACGGGACACCTGTACTTACGTATGTAATATGAATGAGACTTCTTGTTGTATTTACTGTGCTACAACTTTAGTGTTGATAGTTGTTGGACAGGATTTGACTTACTGCTTTCCTTAGTAATTCACCAGTAAAGCAAAACATAACTTTGCTTAAATCGCAGCAGTACATCAAACTGAACATGAATTGCACCATTGATTGATTGATGTCAGACCTCCATGTGTATATTAGTGCATATCATGTCTTGCTAATTTAATATAGGAAAATTGTGAGAACAGAAGTATAAGACAGTTCACATAAGGACGACATGTAAGCTTAACAAAAGAAAATAGTCTTTGTTATATGAATGAACAAAGTTAGCTCTTTAATAGTTTATAGTTCATCTTACGACATTACTATTTTGAAAGTTTTTTCATTTATGAGGGGCAGCAGGTGTGAGTGTACAAGATTTTCCATTATTTTATAAGTTATAATTCTGATGGATGATGGATGCAGGGGACTGGTGGGAAAAATCACGTACTGTAGTAGCATACAAATGAGTAAATGTGACAAGTTTCGCATTAGTGGGAAGAGGAGCTTGAGAATTAAAGTTGTCCCTAGTAGTTGGAATCATAGTTCCTTCATATTACATTTTGTTGTTGTTGTTGCTTAACTGTGCTATTCCTTTTGAGCTTTGTGTGACACTGAGTTTGCTCGATCTGTGCCTGACATTACTCACAAGTGCAGCAAAGAGATGCCTGTGGCGTCCCAAGAAATACCAGTGACTCCAATTTCTGAACGACAAAAATTTCAGTGATGTTCAGATTCCTTTGTATGTTCATTTAGAGCTTCTCTGTAAAACACAGCACCTAGTAGTGTTATGAGTAATGGGTAACTGAGGAAAACCTCTCAGGAGTCTTTGAACTTTCAGTGCTTCAGAAGAGTTTGACAGACAAGAACTCTAACTACATTAAAACGTGACATCACAATTAACTATACCATGTAGCAGAAGTAAGATGGCAACAAGATAGCTGTCAAAACAAAGGTTGTTTGAAGTGTTAGCCCTGGTGTTATCAGTAACTTGCAACATCTTCTGTATATTTTTCTATCACATCTCTGATGTTGGTTGATGAAATACATTATAGTGAGCGGGACTGTGACAGATATTAAGAATGATAGTGTAAAACGTATTTAAGAACTTACAAAGATATTGCTATTGGAAAATAGATACAGATATATTCTTAATTATTATGTGTTTTCTAATTTAATTGTATTGAATTGAAGTTGAAGAAATAGGAGCTTTTGACACCTGCAGTATCATTAATATGAGGTGCTATCCAATATTTTCGGGACTGGTGCTGCCATCTGTTGAAAATCTTACCTTTGGACTAATGGTCACCATCACCCTCGAAGTCGTTCCCGTCCGCACGTACACACCAGTCCCAGCGCTTCTGCCACTGGTCAAACGTTTTCTGGAAGTCCTGTTCTTTGATGGTGTTTATCACCACCAGCGATGCTTCTTGAATCCTCTCTAGAGTGTCGAACCGATGACCTTTCAACTTGAGTTTCAGTTTTGGGAATAGGGCAAAGTCGCAAGGTACCAAATCTGGCGAGTATGGTGGGTGGGGTACAAGTGCCATGTTGCTTTTTGCGAAAAAGGTCCTGGTGAGCAAGGATGTGTGATGGCACATTGTCGTGATCCAGCAGCCAGTTCCCTTGACGCCAAAGTTCGGGCCATCACCACCGCATGTTTTCATGGTGCCTTTGCGAAACGTCACAATAGTATGCGGAATTCACTGTTTGGTCGGTTGGGACGGTATTCTTTGTGCACAATTCCCTTGGTATCAAAGAAACCAATGATAATTCTCTTCACTTTGCTCTTCACCTGTCTCGCTTTTTTGGGTCTCGGAGAGCCTGGTCTCTTCCCCCGGTACAATTGTTGCTCTCATACTCTGTCCCCCCAAACACTTGTTGAATCATTGCAGGGGTCTCTAAACACTTTTCCCGAGGTTCGCACAGAACTTGATACACATGCGCTGTTCTGTTCATGGATCCATCATAAAATCGCCACACACCAAACACAGAGTATTACGGAAATCACTGTGAACGCACAACACGCCCTCCAAGCTGAATGCCACTCTGCACACTGAGTCATCAGATATGCCGCTCTTGCCACCTAGTGGTGCAAAGATCTACTACTACTACTTTCCAGATGGCAGCACCAGTCCCGAAAATTTTGAAGTCCCCCTCCAATTTATGTAAAGTTTTGATAAATATTTTTGTATTGCCATGAAGCCTGAAGATGAGATTTGTACCTTAAAACATATTGCTTCATCAAATCATTATAAGTCAACAAATTTTGGAGAGGTAGCAGCCTTTGAAAACCTTTTCATATTTTCCATCTTTCACACTTATTTACCTTTTCTTTTCACTTCTTAATTTTCTCTCAATGAAAAAAAACTACTTTAAAAATACGAAAAATATTTTTCTCATGTCATGATCATCATGCTCCCACATGTGTTACCCCTCATGCATCAGGATCATTATGCAATTTTTCAACAGGACAGTGCTTGTCCACACATGATATGTGTGTCCATGAACTGCCTGCTGAGGTGTGCTAGAGGCCAGTAAGAGCCAGAAGTCTACCCTGTATAGTACATTTGTGGGACCAGCTCAATCATCAACTCTCTCCCAGTGCCAGTATATAGGTTATCAAAAACCAGTCACAACAGCTGTGAACCAACTTGCTTCAGGGAAAGGATGCAACAGCTTAATGAAACCCTTCCAAGGGAATTTTTCTCCACCTGGGGATTGGTTGTTTGTGTTGTCATCATCATCTCATCATCATTCAGGAAATTGGTGAGACTGGATTGTGAAAAGATTGGGAATTTGCAAGGGTGCTGATAACTACATTGTCGAGCACCCCACAATTTGTAATAATAATAATAATAATAATAATAATAATAAAAATATGAATAATAATATTGTACAGCCAAGTCCTTTGTAAATTCGACATGATTTTGAAGTTGCTGAAACAACACCTACCCTCTCAACCTGTGAGGTCTCATTTAATTTCCTCCTCCCCTTCTGGATCCTTCAATTGTTTTGTCAGGCAGGGTATATATATGGATTGAGTTACTGTTACTAAATGACCCCATATGGCCCTGCCTCTAAGGGGAGTGATATACCTGAGATGGGACTGAAATAATGCATACTGAGTAAATGTATAGTACAGGTCTTGGATGCGAGTCTTTCACAGGATATGACTGATGAGGTAAGAGTTTTGATCAACTCTGCAGTAACATCTGAACCTCTATTAGCTGGACTTGATGACCAACCAGCTGTCAACATAAATAAATGGTCATCCAAAAGCTGTGAACAAGAACAAAGTCAACCACACAGTGGCACAATATACTTCTCAAGAAGATATGCACAGCTTCAACAACTGCTTCACAACCCATGCCATCTGGATTATTCTCCTCCTTCTGGATTTCATAGATAAGAATTGCCCGTATAGCAAACCTTTGAACTCATAATCTTCATGGGCTCAGACTCCACAAGCCTCTGTCCTTCACGCAACCCCACTCTTGGCCCCTTCGATTCTATCTCTCTTCTAACTACTTCTCTGTTTCACTCTAGCTCAATCACTTTATCCAATATTTTACATCAGTTCCGATCTCTATGTGGTCTCCTGTTACCTCTGTTCTATCTGCACCCACTCCTCCACATCTCCCATACCTTCACTTCATCATGTGCCTGGCTCCTAGTTGGACTTGCTGGTGGCATATTCCTCTACTGTTTCCTTGCTGTTCTTCTGTTCCTGGCCATCACCCTCCCTTCTATTCACCACTGTCTCCCACTCCTGTCCTCTTTGTTCCTCTCATCCAGTCATCCTCCCATCTCTACAAGGCTGCAGCTCTGGGATAACTCATCCCTACATGCGTTTGTTTTTAGCATTTTGACCACTCATCTCGTCAACTCCCTCCATTGTTTGTACTCCACCAAACAACTTTTGAATCTTAAAAAAAAGCCTTTTACCCTCATTCTTGCATCTACCAGTCCTGTTCTTGGTGTTTCTTGAGCAGCATTACGTAAGTGCATGTGCCTCTGATAAAATAGGTCTCAATGTCAGCCACAAACAAAAATCTTGGGCTCTCACAGCTTCATCCAAAATTGAAATGTTTTGTACAGCATCAACAATTTATAATATTTGTAAATCTTATGCTTTATTTGTCTGGAATTGAGTGATTATCATCACACTGTTGTAGTAGGTTGTGTTACAGTGTTGTATAGAAATAAGCCATATACTGATTTTTTTTCTTGTAACAACTACATCACTTGAGCAGAACTTGTGTGTTTCCCCTTTCACTTTATGATTTCTCATTCTACCAACTTATCTCCCATGCAGTAAAGTTGCACTACCTGTTTCTTGTATATTCCAGATTATTGATTTATTTTCTTTCTTTTTTTCTGTTTTGTTTGTTAAATATTAGTTTTGGGCTGTAATTTTAACAGCAAGTACTTTAACTAATTGACTTACCGTTTTTCATTTGTTTCCTTTTTTATTTAATTCAACTTCCGGTATTTCTTAGCACACGCGTGTTATTCTATTCTCCACCTCTTTGGTTGTAATACTTTGTCTGTTTCAATGATATTTTTTTTGAGTTCAGACTTTCATTGTCATTTGGAATATGGTGTTAATGTTCTGTTCATGGATGACTTGGCCTAGTGTGTTTGTGTCTTATTATGCTTTCCACCAACATTGCTTGTACGCTTCACTTCTTTCCCCAATTAGCTGATAATTTTGATTATGCAAGACTGAGTTTCAGGCTGTTTTTGTATTTAGTCAGATCAGATACCTCTATTTGTAGGAATTACATGTTTATTTATGCTTGAAAAATGATTTTTTTTATTATGAATGGAGAATAAATGTTGCCTAGATTTTGCAGTGCAATACCCTATTTGTGCATAAAGATTTTCATGAAATTAATTGCATCATGGGTGAAATTGTGTTGCTTTTCAAATTAGTTATAACTACAGTTAATAAAAAGAATTTTATGTAAAGAAACCTTTGTGGAGTTTGTGTTATTGTGAGTTATTTGTGGATCATTTGTTACTAAAATGCTAGAGAGTAGTTATCATTTTAACATTTTCTAACTGGGTTTCAGTAGATTTTGGATACTTGTTTACTGCTGAGTGATCCTTCTGTAGAAATTGTTGAAATTATTGTCAGCTATTTTCCCTGATGATTTGATGAACTATTATATGTTACGGTTTCTTCACAGTTTTTGATTTCACAGATTTGCTGTAATTTGTACCTTGCTTAATGAAATGGACACAACCTGGCAATGTTGCATTATAATCATATAATGAATCATTCTTACTCACTTATTAGTGAAGTTTCCTGAATATTCAAGCCATTGGTTTTAGCAAAATATTACCACACATCACTGGAGGCAAACACAGTATTGTCAAATACTTGAGGACATTATAACACAACTGCCTTCTGCAAAATGCAGTACTGCTATATGTCTTTCACATGCCTCACTTATTATAATAACAACTTTATGACTTCTTTGTATTTTTTTGTCTTCGTGCATATCCTGTCCCCCTTCCCCCACCCCTTTTTAATTTTCAGAGTTTTCTACAGATTAAACTTTGTAGATATGTGCTATCTTCCCTGTCTAGTATTTTCTGATGAATTATTTTTGTGTTAAGTGTTGGTGACGTTCCTAGTAGTTGAAAATTGAGGAGTAATGTCACTGCTAACAAGTAACTATTAAATGTAAATTTTAGAAACACTAATCATAAAAAAGAAAGTAGTGTATGGCAATGTGTTTTAAATTGTGATGTTGTTCATCACTCACAGATAATAAGAAAAGTCTCAAATATTACAAACAGTTCCTTTATATGATTCTTCAGTTTCTCCTGGCATATTTGTTGATTGAACAGTCCATGGGTGTCCTGCCTGTTAATAGTGTCCAATGGGCACAATATTTCGGTGATCAAACATGTTGCTATCATCAAGTGCACTCACAAACTGAGCTCCTGAGGACGTGTGGCTGACTAATCTTCCCTGGCCCCGTGAGCCGCTCCATCTGGTGTTCACACTCACAGCTGCACATTGGCAGTCATAGAGATGCTAGCATCAGTGTCTGTGATGGCGTTGATGTATGTTCTCTGTCTGCCATAGTCACCAAATTGTTTTGTTTGCTGAGAGTCTTCTTAATTAAACTCAGTGCTGGTTCCCAAGCCTTGCTAAAATTATAGCCCAATATCAGTTGATGAGATCGTACCTGGTATGAATTTCTATGGCCTCTCTAACAATGCTTTCCCAGTATTTGGAAGTCTGTGCCAAGATCCTGGTATGTTCATACTCCATCGCGTGATTCTCGGACAAACAGCGCTCTGTGACTGCAAAGTTGTTGGGATATGTCAGTCAAGTGTGCCTCTGGTGTTCTTGGCAATGAACTATGATGCTGAACACTGTCTGTCCAATATATGTCTTTCCACATTGCCATGCAATCTGGTATTCGCCGGTCTTCTGAAAACTGAGATCATCTTTGACACTTCCCAATAATGCTCACATTTTATTGGGTGGGCAAAAGATAGTTTTTACTCAGTGCTTCTTCAACATGCTTCCGATTTTTCCTGATCGTGTGCCAGTGTAAGTATAAAGGCAATGGCTGCCTCTTCCTCCATGGCTTCTTCTGTCTCCACAGATTCTACTGTTATGGTGGGGTGGAGAGCATGTCTAATCGGCTATTCTGGGTACACGTTTTTTCGGAATACAATTCTGAGCTGCTCTAGCTCCTGGGCAAACTCTCTGCATCTGAAA